>NC_090317.1:44259876-44562906 GCF_039906515.1 Pseudorca crassidens | reverse complement strand
ATACAAAAACAAGACCCATATATATGCTGTCTAAAAGTGACCCACTTCAGACCTAGGGACACATACAGACTGAAAGTGAGGGGATGGAAAAGGATATTCCATGCAAATGGAAATCAAAAGAAATCTGGAGTAGCAATTCTCAAATTAGACAAAATAGACTTTAAAACAAAGACTATTACAAGAGACAAAGAAGTACACTACATTATGATCAAGGGATCAATCTAAGAAGAAGATATAACAATTGTAAATATTTATGCACCCTACATAGGAGCACCTCAATACATAAGGCAAATACTAACAGCTGTAAAAGGGGAAATCGACAGTAACACAATCATAATAGGGGACTTTAACACCCCTCTTTCACCAATGGACAGATCATCCAAAATGAAAATAAATAAGGAAACACAAGCTTTAAATGATACATTAAACAAGATGGACTTAATTGATATTTATAGGACATTCCATCCCAAAACAACAGAATACACATTCTTCTCAAGTGCTCATGGAACATTCTACAGGACAGGTCATATCTTGGGTCACAAAGCAAGCCTTGATAAATTTAGGAAAATTGAAATTGTATCAAGTACCTTTTCCAACCACAACGGTATGAAACTAGATATCAATTTCAGGAAAAAATCTGTAAGAAAAACAAACACATGGAGGCTAAACAACACACTACTTAATAAACAAGAGATCACTGAAGATATCAAAGAGGAAATCAAACAATACCTAGAAACAAATGACAATGAAAACACGACGACCCAAAACCTATGGGATGCAGCAAAAGCAGTTCTAAGAGGGAAGTTTATAGCAATACAATCCTACTTTAAGAAACAAGAAACATCTCAAATAAAAAACCTAACCTTACACCTAAAGCAATTAGAGAAAGTAGAACAAAAAAACCCCAAAGTTACCAGAAGGAAAGAAATCATAAAGATCAGATCAGAAATAAATTAAAAAAGAAATGAAGGAAACGATAGCAAAGATCAATAAAACTAAAAGCCAGTTCTTGAGGAGATAAAAAAGTGGATAAACCATTAGCCACACTTATCAAGAGAAAAAGGGAGAAGACTCAAATCAATAGAATTAGAAATGAAAAAGGAGAAGTAACAACTGACACTGCAGAAATACAAAGGATCATGCGAGATTACTACAAGCAACTATATGCCAATAAAATGGACATCCTGGAAGAAATGGATAAATTCTTTGAAATGCACAACCTTCCGAGACTGAACAAGGAAGAAATAGAAAATATGAACAGACCAATCACAAGCACTGAAATTGAAACTGTGATTAAAAATCTTCCAACAGGGGCTTCCCTGGTGGCGCAGTGGTTGAGAGTCCGCCTGCCGATGCAGGGGACATGGGTTCGTGCCCCAGTCCAGGAAAATCCCACATGCCGCGAAGTGGCTAGGCCCATGAGCCATGGCCACTAAGCCTGCGCGTCCGGAGCCTGTGCTCCGCAACGGGAGAGGCCACAAGAGTGAGAGGCCCACATACTGCAAAAAAAAAAAAAAAATCTTCCAACAAAAAAAGCCCAAGACCAGATGGCTTCACAGGCAAATTCTATCAAACATTTAGAAAAGAGCTAACACCTATCCTTCTCAAACTCTTCCAAAATATAGCAGAGGGAGGAACACTCCCAAACTCATTCTATGAGGCCACCATCACTGTGATACCAAAACCAGACAAAGATGTCAAAAAGAAAGAAAACCATAGGCCAATATCACTGATGAACATAGATGCAAAAATCCTCAACAGAATACTAGCAAACAGAATCCAACAGCACATTAAAAGGATCATACACCATGATCAACTGGGGTTTATCTCAAGAATGCAAGGATTCTTCAATATACGCAAATCAATCAACGTGATACACCATATTAACAAATTGAAGGAGAAAAACCATATGATCCTCTCAATCGATGCAGAGAAAACTTTTGACATAATTCAACACCCATTTATGATAAAAACCCTCCAGAAAGTTGGCATAGTGGGAACATTTCTCAACATAATAAAGGCCATATATGACAAACCCACAGCCAACATCGTCCTCAATGCTGAAAAACTGAAAGCATTTCCACTAAGATCAGGAACAAGACAAGGTTGCCCACTCTCACCACTCTTACTCAACATAGTTTTGGAAGTTTTAGCCACAGCAATCAGAGAAGAAAAGGAAATAAAAGGAATCCAAATTGCAAAAGAAGTAAAGCTGTCACTGTTTGCAGATGACATGATACTATAAATAGAGAATCCTAAAGATGCTACCAGAAAACTCTGAGAGCTAATCAATTAATTTGGTTAAGTACTAGGATAGAAAATTAATGCACAGAAATCTCTGCATTCCTATACACTAATGATGAAAATCTTAAAGAGAAATTAAGAAAACACTCCCATTTACCACTGCAACAAAAAGAATAAAATATCTAGGAATAAAGCTACCTAAGGAGACAAAAGACCTGTATGCAGAAAATTGTAAGACACTGATGAAAAAAATTAAAGTTGATATAAATAGATGGAGAGATATACCATGTTCTTGGATTGGAAAAATCAACATTATGAAAATGACTCTACTACCCAAAGAAATCTACAGATTCAATGCAATCCCTATCAAACTATCACTGGCATTTTTCACAGAACTAGAACAAAAAATTTCACAATTTGTATGGAAACATAAAAGACCCAGAATAGCCAAAGCAATCTTGAGAAAGAAAAACCAGGCTGGAGGAATCAGGCTCTCTGACTTCAGACTATTCTACAAAGCTACAGTAATCAAGACAGTATGGTACTGGCACAGAAACAGAAATATAGATCAAAGGAACAGGATAGAAAGCCCAGAGGTAAACCCACGCACATATGGTCACCTTATCTTTGATAAAGGAGGCAAGAATATAGAGTGGAGAAAAGACAGCCTCTTCTACAAGTGGGGCTGGGAAAACTGGGCAGCTACATGTAAAAGAATGAAATTAGAACACTCCCTAACACCATACACAAAAATAAACTCAAAATGGATTAAAGATCTAAATGTAAGGCCAGAGACTATCAAACTCTTAGAGGAAAACACAGGCAGAACACTCTATGACATAAATCACAGCAAGATCCTTTTTGACCCACGTCCTAGAGAAATGAAAATAAAAACAAAAATAAACAAATTGGAGCTAATGAAACTTAAAAGCTTTTGCACAGCAAAGGAAACCATTAAGAAGATGAAAAGACAACCGTCAGAATGAGAGAAAATATTTGCAAATGAAGCAACTGACAAAGGATTAATCTCCAAAATTTACAAGCAGCTCATGCAGCTCAATATCAAAAAATCAAACAACCCAGTCCAAAAATGGGCAGAAGACCTAAATAGACATTTCTTCAAAGAAGATATACAGATTGCCAACAAACACATGAAAGAATGCTCATCATCATTAATCATTAGAGAAATGCAAATCAAAACTACAATGAGATATCATCTCAGACTGGTCAGAATGTCCATCATTAAAAAATGTACAAACAATAAATGCTGGAGAGGGTGTGGAGAAAAGGGAACCCTCTTGCACTTTGGTGGGAGTGTAAATTCATACAGCCACTATGGAGAACAGTATGGAGGTTCCTTAAAAAACTAAAAATATAACTACCATACGACCCAGGAATCCTACTACTGAGCATATACCCTGAGAAAACCATAATTCAAAAAGAGTCATGTACCAAAATGTTCACTGCAGCACTATTTACAATAGCCAGGTCATGGAAGCAACCTAAATGCCCATCGACAGATGAACAGATAAAGAAGTTGTGGTACATATATACAATGGAATATTTCTCAGCCATAAAAAAGAACGAAACTGAGTCATTTGTTGAGATGTGGATGGACCTAGCGACTGTCATACAGAGTGAAGTAAGTCAGAAAAACAAATATTGTATATTAACGCATGTATGTGAAAATGGTACAGATGAACCAGTTTGCAGGGCAGAAGTTCAGACACAGATGTAGAGAACAGACGTGTGGACACCAAGGGGGGAAAACCAAGGTGGGGTGGGGATGGTTGTGTGAATTGGGTGATTGTGATTGACATGTATACACTGATGTGTATAAAATTGATGACTAATAAGAACCTGCAGTATAAAAAAAACAAAGAAAAACAACTAATACTAAACTTCCTTTGGGTTATTTGTATGGAAATACATTAATATAAATGTTTCAGACTACATGAAATTTCTAAAAATCTTATATGTTCTGGTATAATGTTATATGTCATAATTCTAGTTATTACTTTAAAATGTATATTTCAGAAATAACTAAATATCCTTGTCAATTGCATTAATATGAACTTTCATCAAATCTTTAACCGTGGTCATTTTTACGTCTTTTGTCATTTACAGACAGTTCTGGGTGTACTCTGATGCTTTCACAAAAATGTTCCTATAAAAGGGTTTCATCTTCAAGGTGTTCATGGAAAAGACTCTGACAAGTACAGGTTTCTGGTAACTGAGTATACTGCTGAACTGAATGAATAAGCATTTTCAAAACTCTAATGGAAAACTGGTGAATTCATAAAGTGCTAACAAAAGATCAAGATAAAAAAAATTAATTACATGGGACTCAGTGAACTGATGAGGATGATTATAATTTTTGTGACCTTTTGTTTGAATAAAAGAAAAATCCCACAGGGACTCAGAGGCAAAAAATATAGAAATCAATTTTCACTGCAAAGTAAGGAGCTGTTACAGTGGAGGATTACTGGACTGAATGGCAATATTATGAAATAGTATGAGTATGTTTCGTGTTTGGTAATTGCAATCATTGTTGCTTTTGTTGTGGTTATCCATTTACAATGCTTGGTGTCAGTTTATTTATCTCTTGTAAAAATAAAATACAATGAAAAATAAAACCTATGATTTTGATTTTAAAATTTTAATTATTTTGCCCTTTTTATAAAATCTTCAGTTTATGAGCGAATGAATGTATGTTTCATAGTAGTTTAAAATACTTTATGTGACACTGGAAGATTGTCTCAATTTGGAAAGCAAAGCAATTATGCCAGTAGGTACTCAATCAATGACAAATGTTGTTTATTAGATAACTGCTAAGAATATATTTTATAAATTAACCCATATAATGCTTTATCAGTATTACACTCTGATGATTGTTAAATATGCCAACAACTTCAAGTGTTAAATAAATTGCTTCAGTCTGGAAAAAAATTAATTCTAACAGTTGGTTAATTATTCTTCCTTAGTACTAACATTAGATATATAATATAATGTGTTTTAGTGTGCCTATAGTATTTGAAACACCATGGGCAAAGTACAGATTTACAATAAACGATGGTGGAGCCTTGATAGTTTAGGAGTCTGGCTAGTTACCCTTAAAACTGCTTTTTCCCCAATTATTTTTTTATTTTATAATTTTACTATCAAGCACTACTATTGGGCTCTATAATATAGCTGTGTCTAGTGCGCCTGTATATTCTGGGCACTGAACCAAGTGCCTGGCACAGGTGCATGTGAGCCTGTGCACGCGCGCACACACACAGGTGTTCAATAAATGATTCCTGAACAAATGAAGGAAAGGCTATTAACTAGGTTTTCTTATGCTGCACTTGAACTTACTGAATAACATCAAGACAAAGGAAAGTCTTGTTAGGTAATGGCTGTGCAAACAGATCATTAACTAAATTAAATGCCAGCATGTCCTCCAATCTAAAAGAGAATCCATTTAATAATTTCTTTTTCTTAAAAGGAAGAGGAAAATAAACAAGAGGGTTTTTGTTTATTTTTGTTTTGATTTTTACTATGATCACATGGCAACATCAATACTGGATGAAAATTCAGTTTTGAGCCATTAAACATTTTTGAAAAACTTCACTGAATGAAATATGAAGGGTCCCTCAAACTCTCATGACTCCACTTGCCATGAATTTGGGGTAGGTATGTGCTTTTTTCATGTGTGTTCACTTGGCATTTCTTTTATTTGTTGATTGTTTTTATGTTGATTGCCCAATTTCCCACTTGTAACCTTTCAGAGTTTCTAATCTTCCCTGCTTGGCAATCTCTAATCTCCACTGATATTTGCTCATTACCAACCCCAAGACAGATGAAATCCTCCGGAATGCTGACTACAGTTGAAAATGGATCAGCAAATGCTTTATCAAACAACTTTTAATGGTCCTATCTGGAGTGGATTTGTAATAATCTGAATCTTGACAATTCTTTGCCACCTGTTAGAGCCATCTCCTAACTAGGACTTAAAAAAATAAACAAGCAAAAGACATTGGCACACCACCAAGAAACATTTTTCTCTCTTCTCTTTTAGCCACTATCATAATTGGTAACCATTTATGGCATTTATAAATATCTAAACAAAAATATTTTGAGACCTAATAGTGTTTTGGACAGTATACTATATCAAATATGCATAATTTGTTAGATGAAAATTTAAGAGTTTTGGTTTGGACTGAACAGTTAATGAAGGATATTTACCCAAAATGAAATGGTAAGAGATAATTTTTAGGTAGCAATTATATTTGGTTTCTCATATCCTAGTAAATTGTCTCAACACTTACAACACAGATTTCATTACTCACTGAATGTCAGGTCATAACTCTCGATGAAGGTTTCTATGGCTTATGAATCACTGTTCCAGTGTACAGCCATGGAAATGCCATCGAAAGATTATCAATGCAGCACTGCAAAATCATGGTTCATGCTTTCAGATCTGAAATCAACCTCAAGTTTGGCTACTCCATTACCTCTATTTCAAAAATGTCAAGACCCAAATCCAGGAAGCTTGGAATCTGTTCAGGGTCAGAAAAATCTAGCGGATAAACTAACAACAGAAGCTAGATTCACTACACCAGACCCCTATTCAAGGGCTCTCCTCATTTTTACCAGCTAGCAGTAGTATACACAGGGTATTGCTGCTACTTTCTGAATTTATATCTCTTAAAGCCATTAATACTTGCATATCAAAGATAATGCAACTAAGCCAGTCACAGAGCCAGGCAAAAAGGCATTTTTCCATAAGATGCTGGTCCTAAACCTTACTGTGAAAAGGCCATGAGAGCCAAACTGAATTGTGATCTTCACCCCTGAAAAACTGTTCTCTCCTTCCTGTTGGTTACAGACAGAAACTTTGGTATAAAAACAAAAAATCCAGGAGATTTCATACTTTCATCCCAGAACAACTGTACAAATGCAGCCTGACTGAATGCACTAAATAGTCTTTCAAAAGTTGCTTTCAGTAAGAGAGTTAATAAATTTAAAAAAATCATGTTACAGTGTATTTCTAACTTCCATATTTAGTAAGTGCCATTTATGTAATGTGCATATGACAAATATTGTAAGGGATTTTTTTTACTGCTTTGCCATTCCTCCAAAGTGAAAGGAGTCAAAGGTTATGGGATATATAATTTAAGAATGTGAAGAGAAAATTATTTTTATGGGATAATTTTAATGCAGTGTCCTCCTAAGAAAAAGTAACTTACATTATTTTACTCTATTTTGGCGTCCACGGTCTTTCACTTTGGAGGCAAATTAGCAGCATACAGTGACACAGAATATACTGGAAATTAATTATGAACTTTACTATGGCAAAATGCTTTACTGAGATCTTCTGCGGTGGACTTGGTCTCAACCACCTAAGAAGCATTTCCAATACTGCTTTAAAACACATTTCAATGGCAAATTTTACAGTTTGCTGTTAGTAGGCTGTTTACAAGTATATAATATACTTTGTGTGAACTAAATACCACTTCTACTGAAATAGTCAAGAAATATCTTTTTATGTTAGGAGTAATACCTGTTGGTAGGTACAAAAGCACTTATTAAAACCAAAACCACCTAAAAGATGGGCATGAAAACCTTGCTTTATAAGGTCACACCCTCAAATAGCCAGAGAAAATTCTGAAATCTGTGCTTCTCCCTCTCTTCTTTCCTCAGTACAACCCCCTCCACCAGACCCTACGATCCTAAAATCCAACCGATCCTACCTTAAAGCTCAATATACACTCTAACCTCCCCAAATGTCTAATGTTGTCTCTCCTCACGTATACTACTGCAAGTTTCTACACTGCGAGATGCTGAATTTCCCTAAAGGGAGATTTCCTCCCTCTCGTTTCTTTGGCCTTTGCTCTCTCATCTCTGCCCCTTCTCTCCGTCAGTCCCCCTTCCCTTACCCTGACCTTCTAGTTCCACTGCACTTTTCTACCTTGCCTCCTCTGCTTTCACCAAATCACACCTCAGCTTCCTACAGAGAATACTAAAGCGCCCTGACTGGGAGAGAAATTATGTGGTATTTTTTTCCCTTCGAACTCCTGCCTTGTGAATACCTGCAGTTCCTTTTCCTGGGGGCCATCCCTCTCGGGGCAGGGGGAGGTAGGGAAGCCCTTCTCTGCTACGTCCGTCTGGCACATTCGGGGCTACAACGGCGGGGCGGGGCGGGGCGGGACGGGGTGAGGTTGGCCTTTACTGCGCCACAGCAGGTGGGGGGTGGGGCGCTAACGAACCGCGCCCAGTCCGATCTCGGACTGACTGAACTGAGGCAGCGAAGGAGACGGGGCCGCCCCCACACCCCGGGACGGGAACTCACCTTCTCTGAGGCAAGGGCGGGTGTCTACTTTAAAACTACTGTCCCCCCTCCCCGCCGCCGCCATAGTGGAGCCGCCAAAGCCGCCGCCGCCGTCGCCGCAGCCACCGGCAGGCGAGCAGGCAGGGGTGGAGGTGGCGGAGGAGACAGTCACAACCGCTGCCGCCGCCGCCGCCGCCGCCGCCGCCGCGCAGGCGGTGTAGGAGGAGGAGGAGGCGGCAGAGACGGTAGCTTCCTGAGGGGAAGACTCCGCCGCCAGCGGTGTGGCTGTGCTTCGCGCCGCCGCCATCGCAGCGAGGCGCGGACAACTGCACTTCGTCTCTTTCCAGTTAAGTTCCTTTGTCTCCGCCTCCTTCTTAGCCCCGCCCCTTGCCCCTCTTCTCTCTCTGGCTCAAGCCTCGTTCTCACTCCTTCTCTCCACCAATAGGAACGCTTCAGATCCGCGGGCCACCCCTCCCCTCCCCCCACGGCTCGGCGTCACCCGCCTCCCTTTGGAGGGGAAGCAACGGTGACCAAGGGCAAAGGGCAAAAAGCGCGGGATGTAAAGGCACGTGGGCCTCACACAATGAAGCTTCTTCCGTTGGAGGAGGTAATCTAAATCCAATTTAAGGTAAAAAAATGTCTGGAAACCAATTTATTTCACCCCCAAAATATCTCTAAAATATATGTTCTCCTGCCTTTCTTACAGCCCTCAGTGAACAGAAATAAGCAGAAGCCTTGGTCATGAAGCATTTCATCATGGGCCCTAAGGTCCTGCTTAACTATGGATCTACCCATCTAAATTACAATAAAAACCTGGGAATCCAGTACCCAACCAAAAAACTAGAATATTACTTATAATTTGAATCTCCTCACCATCTTTTTCCTCAACTTCCAAAGAAACCAATATCTTGATTTATGTTATTATTTCCATACCCCTTTTACATACATTCTAGCCATAGATGTGTGCCTAAACCATGTTGTCTTGTTTTCAAATTTAACAAAAATTTATATATTTTTCTAGGTAGCATTTTGGGGCTTGTTTCTTTCACTAAAATTTTGTTTCTGAGATTCATCCATATAGCTGTAGTTCACTCACTGTCAATGCTGTACAATATCCAACCATTTCTCTGTTGATGGGTGTGTGTCATGGTGCATCTGTGCAAAAGTTTCTCTTGGGTATGCTCTCCTTTCCAGTCTCACTTCCATTGCCCTATTTCAAGTACTCATCATCTCTTGCCAGAACTATGACATCTGTCCCACTGGTCTCCTTTTCTCTGATCTCAAACCCTCCAATCTATTTCCATTTTGCTGCCATTTATCAATAGCTCACCTTTGCTTGTTAGACAGTCAAAGGACACACCTTTGCACTATTAGTCTCCCCTCTTACTTCCTTATCTCATCCCCTTCCACTGCCTCCACCTCCCCACACTTCTTTTACTTTATTATTTAGCTGTATTAAATCTTCTTACAGATTCCTATAAAAACTGTTATTTCATGATGTAATGGTATTGTATATATTGCTCCTTCTTCCTGAAATGCCCCTTTCCCCACATTAGGCACCTTCCTACTGAATCCTTATACACCCCTGGAAACACAAATAATACATCACTTCTTCCAGGTAACATGTCCTGTCCCTGCTTAGACTTAATTCCACCCTCCTCTGTGCTACACCTATATCTTGTGCACATTTTTATTGTGTGCCTCTCTTGTCCATAGCCTGGGACCATTTTGAGACAAAAGACAGTTTGTTTTATTTCTGACTTCTCATGGTCCAGCACAGTAAAGTCCTAGGGCAAAGGTCAAAAACCAGTGGTCCCCAAGCCTAGGTCCCTAAGTCCTTAGGTCTGGCCCACAGATATGTTTTAACTGCACAATTATTTATTTACTTGCCTGTCAACATTTGAAAGGGGCATTTCATACAAAAGAAAAAAGTCTCTTAAAAGCATTTGAAGATTTGGCAGTATTGGTTGTGTATTCCTGACTGGCAACAACTGGCTGGAGCTGAATAGCAACTTCAGAGACTTGGGGTGCTAGGCTCTTAAGGACATTTTCTATGTAGTTTTTGTGGTTCAGTAATTTACCCAAGATTACCTGAGTCATTAGGTGGTTTCTCTAATGTTCTTTCCTGTCCTTCTCTAAGTTAGTGCAGCATTCACTCATCAAAGAAACTACTGGAAAGATCATGCACAAGAAATATTCCACTGAAATAGCCAGTAGGACAAGGTAAGCATAAAAAGGAGTGTTACTCCAATATGCGAGGGGGAATCCCTCAAAACCATTGTTTCTGAAAATACGAATCACAGTCTGCTGTATAAGAACTATTCAGTCAGAATCTCCTGGGAGTGTGCATCACTCAGGATTCAGTCAGCAAAAGAAAAACTGCACTAGGTATTTCGAACAGAAATGATTTAATATAGGGAATCAGGTATTTTTTTAAAATTAGAAAGGTTAGAGGACTAAAACTCAGAGGACTTTTTCGAATACTGTCAGCTAGTATTGGATAGCCTTTCCATCCCCTTCTATGCTCTCCCCTGTGTTGCAGAAGCTGGAAGCCTATGAATTACATTTCCCAGACTTTTTGGCCAGCAGGATTCTGAATATGGTTTAGGTCTCACCAATGGTAAACATTTTAGAATAGAATGGAGATAAAAGCCATTCTTTAAATGCACTCCAACAGATACAAAACATGAGTTTTTGTGGTGGCCTTAACATTCTTCTGCAAGGTTTGCACCCAAAGGCTTTGGAGGACCTGTAAGATTAGCAATGGTTTTCTGGAGCCCGCTGACCTCTGTGTGACAGTTACAATTTCCTGTCTTTGGACTATAGCAGTCAACAAATATTTATTAAATTATAGAGTTACTTCTTCCTTCTTAGGCACTATGGAAAATTCTGTGTCTGCTGTTCAATCAAACAGTAAAAAGAGGGGAGAGGATAATGCATGAAGTAAAAGAAAGTAGTTAATTTTCTGCACGTTCCCCAACTCCATTTGGTGACATGCCATAAAACAAAAATGCCACCAAATCTGAGTTATACACTGTGACAATGTGCACCTACTTTCCTGTCTTCCTCTTATACTTCTCATTGCTCTCTATGACAGTAATGCTATTAAGTGAATGCCAAAGTAATTTCTTTCACAAGAGAGAGGAGGTGGAATGGGGCAGAGAGTAACAATTGATGAAAGCCTGCTATGGGCTAGTCTTTTCCTATAATTTCCCAGTCATCTCACAACAGTGATATTACACTGGGCTCATTAACCCCGTTTAAAGAATGCACTCAGCCTCATGGATGTAACTAACTTTTCCATGATTTTCAATTTAGTGATTGAAATGGTTTGTTTATATCACTGGACCAGAGGGAGGAGGACAGTATTGGTTGAAATGAGTTTTAACTACCAACTCCCCAAATCATAGAGAGAAGACAGGGGTGGGGGGTTGTGGAAGTGGGTCTAAGGTGGAGGTCAAAAATAAATAAAGGAGTATATCTTTGAATATTTGAGAAATCAATAAGAAAAAGCATACCAATTGCTATTTTGCTATTTCTACAGTGAAACATAATATGCATTGTTTGGAATAATGTGGGGAAATTAAAAATTCATTATTACCAAATACGATACACTTAAAGATATCAGAAAATGGAAAAAATAATTAGAACATAATTTAGTGGCATATAGCTAGTGTGATTGACATAATAGGGAGGGTGGGAGGGAGGGAGATGCAAGAGGGAAGAGATATGGGGATATATGTATATGTAGAGCTGATTCACTTTGTTAAAAAGCAGAAACTAACACACCATTGTAAAGCAATTATACTCCAATAAAGATGTTAAAAAAAAGAATCTAAGTAGAACAGTGATGTTCAAATTTTATCAACAAATAAATCAAAGCTGAAAAACAATGGCAATCAAATATCCGGTTGTTCAACAACAGTAAAATTAAAGAAAAGCAAATAGACACATTGATATGTACAAATAAGAAAGACATAAAATAGCATGTATAATGTGACAAAGTTTTAAACAAAAAATATATACATATGAACATACAGATATAACAACTGAATTGTGTACAAACACATAAAATGTATCTGCAGAATACTAAGAGTATTTCATATTTCTCCATTGTTGAAGCAGTAATATATAGATAAAATTATGACCACATAAGATGTATCTCATTAGGAATTGATGTTGTAGAAGTATATTTTTATTAATATGAAAGTTGTCAAATATCTATACAGTTAAATGAAAAGGAAGTTATACAGAGACTTCACAGAAAATATATCTGTGTATGCCTAATGTCTTGGCCTCATGGTATACACTTAAGTATATTCTCATTCTTGTTCTCTGCTCCCCACCCCCATCACACAGACACACAGACACATAGACAGGCAGACAGACACACCACACACACACACACACACACACACACACACACACACACACACACACACACACAGAGAACTCTCTTGTCAGTCTAGAGAGGGTCTGAGGGGAATATCCTACCATGTGATTTAGCATCCAGATCTCTACCAGAATCACTCTTAATGCTCCATATGCTCCATAAACATACAGAAAATTCTCACTGGTTGGGAACTATAGGGAAGTGTTTTCCTAAACCTAAGTTTATCGTCTATGATGGGTTAAGGGAAGAACAGTTTAGGTATTGTTCACTTTATCACCCAATGGAGTTTGGAGTCGGGGACAAATTTCAGCACCCCACCTTCACTTGTTTCATGTGCTTTCCTGACTTCTGACTTTTACATTTTATGTTATCCATCCTCTTTACATCGCCATGCAGCTCTTGCTTTAAGAGACATCAACTACCCTCTTAGGTCCTATTTAGAGTTGTTCTTTCAGCTAGAGACTACTCAGCATTAAAGTGACAATGAAGTTAAATAAAAGTAATTGCCTAAGTAATAGTATGAGCTAGAATTTTTTTTTAATTTAGAACTAATCTTACTACCCAGCCAATAATTATTTTCTGTATGTAAATAATGTCAGAATAAATGTCACTGTAGCCATTTTTTGTTGTTGCAAAAGGTTGTATTTCACGTGAGCATTTAAAAAATATTTAGCTCTATTATAGAGAGATTTTATGATACAGGAAGTGTCTGAGAATTTAGTTTGCTGATATCTGGTGTGCGTGCGTGTGTGTGTGTGTGTGTGTGTGTGTGTGTGTGTGTACTGAACAGACCAGATCCACGTCTTTGAAATTCTCTTCAACAGAGCCACTCACAAGTCTTTTCTTCAAGAAAGATTTTCTTTTAAAATAGCTCCATTCTAGAAGTGTTTGGGTGAGGGTCTGAATATTTTTACAGGGTCTTTTAAAACTACTCAAAAGCACCACAGGACATTTACTTCACTATAATAATGAGTTGGCATTTATTGGGTGCTGAACATGATGACAGAGAATGTGACCTACTTCAGGTCCTACAAAGACTGATGGGTCTGACTATGGGATACACACCGGCTGACTCTCACTTTAGCACTCAATCTAACAGACCTACTCCCTTCAGTATTTTGTCTTATCAGCCTCCAGGGACAGCATAGATGTGAGGTCCGCGGAAGTAAGGATCTTGCAACTCTATAGCAAGTTTATATGGTGATAGTTCACAGAGTCCTTCCCCAAAGACACCTATAGCCTTTTACTTAACTAATTGTACATTGGGGAACAATTACCCAGGCATATTTAGGCTCTTGGACATGGAGTTCTAGTTGACATTGATGCCTGAAGACCTAAAGCATATTCATGGCTCTCTGTTTGAGAGGGAGCATATGAATTATCCCATGTCTGACTCACTGTGGTTCTAATAAGTCTATGAAACAATCTGCTTGGCATCTCCCTGATCCACAAATATATAATTAGAGTAAATGTACATGGCAGGTGGCAGAACCTCCACATCGTTTCCTTAGCCTGTGAGGAAAAAGCTATTATTCTGGGGAAATCCAAGTGGAAGCCTCTGAAATTGCTACTACTCTGGCCAAGACAGTAAATTTTTAAAAAATCTTGTGGGGAGTGGCAGAAATTTGTCCCACTCTTAAAGACTTAGAGGATGCAGTGGTAATAATGCCCATCATTTTCCCACTTAATTTATCAGTCTGGACCATAAAAAGTCCAGAGGGACCATGGAGGAGGAGAGTAAGCCACCACAAACTGAAACAAGTATTAGCCTCAATTGCAGCTGCCATATTGGTTGTGGTATCTTTGCTAGAGCAGATTAACATGGCTTTAAGTACACAGGACATGGCCACTAATCTAACAAATGAGTTCTTTCCCATCTTTACCATGAAGAACGTCCAGGCACAGTTCACATTCACATGATTTGGACAACCTAATTAATGTAAGCCTTTGTCCCAGAGATATGTTAACATTCCAATTCTATTATAACATAGTTTGAAGAGATATGGAACATGTAGATATTCTGCAGAATATTGCTTTGGTCCACTATATAGATGATATCATGTTAATTGGATCAGATAAGAAAGAACTGGTAGGTACATTTGAGTCCTTAGTAAAACAGATAATGTTCCAGAGGGTGGGAGATAAAACCATCACAGCTTCACATCAGTGAAGTTTTTAGGGGTCTAGTGGTGTTGGGCACACAGGGACAATCTTATGAACGTACAGGATGTATTATAGCATTTTTAGCCATCCACCATCAAGTAGGATAGATAAGACACCTGATAGACCTCTTCAGATTTTGGAGGCAGCATATTCCAACTTGGAAGTACTGTTCTGACACATTTACTTAGTGGTATGCAAGAATACCAACTTTGAGTTGGGCTTAATTGAGAAAAGGCTCTGTAGTAGGTCCAAGTTGGGGTGTATGCAGCCTTGCTGCTTGGGCCATATGACCCAACAGATCCTATGATATTAAAGGTAGGTACATGTAGAGGGAATAGATGATGTGTACTTTATGGAAAGCCTCAGCAGGATATTTACAACATAATCTCTGATGTCCTGGAGAAAGGGCATGCCATGTGCAATGAAGAATTAGATACCATTCAAAAAAGACCCCCCAGCACATTATTCGGCCTTGGTAGAGACAAAGCACCTGATCCTTTGACACTAAGTGAATATACAGCTAGAATTTCCCATCATGAACTGAATACTGTCAGACCCACAAAGTCATAAACTTGAGTGGGTCCAGCAATGATTCATTGTAAATTGGAAGTGATATGGCTGGGATTGGGCATGGGCAGGTCCCCAAAGCACAATTAAACTACTGATGTGGGTGGCCCAGCCTCCCAAGTTAGCAAAACTGTTGCATCAGAGACTCAAGTCTCAAGTCACACTTGTGGCCACGGGAGATTCCTTATGACTCGCTTGGAGAAAGAAACATTCATGTATAGGTTGGCCCAGTATGCAGGTACAAGCTGAACATGGAATGCTGCTGCACTAAGCTTCGCTCAGAGGTAGCCTTGAAAGACATACCTTTTAAGGGTAAAGTTTCCCAATGTGCAGCGCTATAGGGAGAGCATCTGGTCATTCACCTTGGTTCAAAGAGAACTGGCCCAAGGTAAGAATATATATGAATTCACAGGCAGTGGAGAATGACTTGTCAAGTTGGTCAGGGTCCTGGAAGGAGAAAGATAGAATATCCAGTACAAGAAAATCTGGAGAGGAGTTATGTGGATGGACTAATGGGAGTAGGCAAAAAGTGAACATCTTTGTATTGCATATTAATACCCACTAAAGAGCACCTACCACAGAAGAGGTACTAAACAATCAAGCAGACAGAATAAGCTAGCCAGTTGACCTTAGACAGTTCCTGTTAGAAGCCTACTATAGTGCTAGCAAAATGATTACTTGAAGGGAGTATTAATATAATTAATGAATTATATTAATCAATTAATATAATTAATGTTCATTAATGAAAATGATGTAGGTTATGTATGGGCCCAACAGTATGTATCTCCTGAATCCATTTCTCTGTTTAGCAGTCCCACTATTATGCTCTGTCACTCTGTCCATCTTTTCCTTTTGGAGATCAGTGGAAAATTTTCTCCTATATCATACTATACAATAATTTCAGGAGTTAGGAAAACACATGAAAGAAAAGAAAATGATAAAAAATATTCTTTTCTTTACCAATTCCATTAGGTAATTTATCCTATAACCACTGAATGTTGAAAACAATGTGAACTGGGACTCGAATGCATAACTGTCTGACTCCAAATAAATATTTAATACCACTAAATTCTATGACAGTTTGTTACACAGCAATAGATAACTGGAACAGTAGGTATTAAAGTGACTTCTTTATGTGAGGGAGAAAGCAGAGTGAGGCCAGTTTCTGAATGTGCCCAATGTGACAAACCTTCTTAGGTTTTCTCATTTTCTCCTCCCAGTGATCATGCAAGGAAGGTTCCATTGCTCCCATTTTGAAGATGGGCAATGCCTGAGTTACAGGAGGTAAATTACATTTTCTGGGATAGGTGCGCGCGCGCGCGCGCACACACACACACACACACACACACACACACATCTGGAGACTATACATCCAAATATTGCTATTGGTTTATTTTGTGATGTGGCAAGATGAGAGGCAACAACATAAAAATTTCCTCTTATATTGATATATTTTCCAATGCTTGCCTCAAATATATTAATTTGGTCATCAGGAAAAGAACTTGATATACATTTTTAAAATGTAAGAAATGGAGTTTTAAATTGAATCAAAAAATTATTTTGTGTAAATGTATTTCTCTTACATTCAAAGGTGTTAAATATGTATCATTGACAGAAAAAAATGAGGTTATAAACACCTTTTACCTGCATCTTTTGTTCAGTCATATATCACAGTATATTTATAGTGTTAATATATAGTATATTTTTTTTCAATAATATAATATATAATACTATATATTCTCTTAGTATGTCATTAGCTTCTGAACACTCCTTACACCTTTCTCTTCCTCTCCCTCTCTCTCTCTGTCTCTCTCTCTTTCCCCAGGGTCTCACACAAACACACACATACACAAACACACACACCTTTCTTGTTAGCTGAGAAAAGACCTAAAGAATACTTTTTGTCATGTGATTTAGTGTTTGAGTGCTCTGCCTGATTTCCTGTACCACATATAACCCCTTCATGCCCCTTCAACTCCTTGTTACCTGTTACATGATGTCCAAGCTATAATATTGGGCGTCTTCACCAGATGGCACTGACCTGTGACTAAAAACAATATATATAGCAATCTATTTTAAATATAGATTGTGAAAAAGTATAGAAAAAACCCTAATAGCCATATTCAGTGTTAACCTTTTTCTTCACTCTTAAATTATTATTATGAATGCAAATAATACAATTTTGCATTTATATTATCACATGGTGCTTTTAGGGTCGGTGGATGTAAAAGGCCTTCAGACAGAGTCCCCAGTGTGCAGGGACTTAGGGACCTTAGCAAAGTGGCCTGGATACAGACTGAAGCAGCAGATGCCAGGATGTCAACTACCCATAACCAGAGCTAACCAGTTTCACTTTAGCCACCGAGAAACTTCTCAGACCATCCATTTCCCAGCAGAGGGTCTATGTGGGTCTGTTCATATAACAGTGCCAGAAGGAGGGTACTGGATTGGACAAAATGCAATAAACTTCCCCAGTCTCCAACCACTAACCTTTATTCTTTTTCTGGTTGGCTGGGAGGAATACAAGTAATGATATATTCAGCAAACATATATTGAGAATATGTTAAATGCCAGGATCAATACTGCTTAAGTTATGTGCATTCTCTCTTTTACTCTTCACTACACTTTTATATGGTATGTACTTCCACTTCTAGTTCACAGATGGGGAAATAAATATTTAGGGAAAATACATAACTCTGGTCAATTATCATGCAACCAGCAAGAAGTTTGAAGTCAGGTTTTTATTAAATATGTCTGTATATTGGATCTCTTTTTGAACAGGCCATTTTATTCCTGAACAATTTGTCATCCCCCTTCTAGCCATAAATGGGCACTTCTCACTTATAGGTCTAGGTATACAATATCCAAATGTAACAGCACCTTCAAATTAATGACATATCCCCATTCTATTACCCCATTTCTATCCTGGCACAAATCATGCTGAATTGGTGCCTGGATGAAGGGCAAATAATAGAATGAGACTCACCAAAAATATAGTCTGCCTCCACCCCAAAAGGTTATTCTGTATGCCACAAGGAAGCTTTCCACAAAAGTCTGCTGTCCTATCCCAATATGATGGTTTTAAAGTTTGGTCAACTAGAAGTTCCTCTTTCCAAGGAATAGAAGTCTCCACACCTGATACTACTTACAACTGTGTGGCTCTTCCAGTGAAGAAAGATCTTAACTTAGTTCTCTGGGCCAGTATTGCTACATAGCATACCAGCTGTGGATCCACCTCATTACAGTGATACCAAATGAGGAGCCACTACAGGATCTGGGATGACAATGCCTATGACTCTCAACATAATAAACAGGCAGCCCCAGCACACCAGGGACTATATGCCAAAGGCCCAAAGTTGTGGAACATTCTAGTTCTGCTTGTTCTTGCTGTGCCTTATTTGGCTCATGGTTTGGATGTGGGATTCCACCACTTCAGCTCAATGCCAAACTGCTTGGGCTCCTTTTTCTCCTACTTGTTTGAAGTGTTCAGTCAGTTCACCGTTTCTCCATAAGAAGTTACTCCGTAACACCTGGAGGGCAAAAGGCAACTATTCAGCCACTTTTGTAATATTTTTCCAAATGTAAAACTTTGCTTTAAAGTCTTAAAGGTAGCTCAGGATTCATGTCAGGAGCTCCTGGTCCCCCTGCCCCACTAGGCTCCTTACAGGTATCACCCACAAGCCAGTAATGGACAAGGACACAGACAACAAACCATCACCTCAGAAATGATGCCCTCAGCCCAGCAGCCCAGCACTTTCAAGATGATGACCTCTGCCCAGTAGATGAACACATCTCAAATGATGATCTCAGCACAACTTGGCAGTCCTAGCCTTGACACTGACACTGCAAGATGTCCTGCCAACACAGTCCAATGCCAAAACCCACCAAATAAAGTTTCTGACCAGGCTCACCTTCTCTGTCTCCAGACTCAACCCTTGGCTCTTCCACCCCACCTATATACCCACCTGGATCCCCTATAATTTCCCTAACTGCCCTCTCTTCTCTCTCCTCCTACCTTATCCCTCAATTTCAATCTATTCAGGCCTCTGTTCCCTACCTAGATGATGCCAGTGCCACCATGGTTATTGTCAAATGCTTAAATGAAGATCCTACCCATCCTGCTTACCTACATCTCTATGATTTCATATCCTCTCTTATAACATGTAAGAATACCTTGCAAGGAACTAAAGCCTATTGGCAGGCCCCATTATCTATCCTGCTGCATCAAAGAACTCCTTGCAGATTATTTAGATTTGTTCTTGGCCCACTCTTTTCCATCTCCATGCACTGCCTTCTTGGTGTAAACTAGCACCCTCTAAGTTAGCTGATTTATTCCTACTGGTGCCACACCATTCTCCTCTTGGGTACCTAAAACCTGAATTGGGATCCTCACCTCCACTATCTCTTCACAAAGGCCTAAAACTCTACCTACTACTATGCATAGCAGTTGGGACCTGGCCGTGATTACTGTACCTATAATTGTTCCCACATCATTTTCCATTGTGACCCCCACAACTGCAGTAGCTATGATTTTCCCTTGTCCAACAACCCACACTTCACTCTCCACTATCTCGCAGTCATCATTCCCACTTCCTCCTTTCTTTGACTTGCTGGAAAATATTTATGCAACATGTTACCTAAGAGCTAAACCTCTAATAATGCTGGACCTGCTACCTGGTGCTCCAGCCTGGACAACCACTTATACAACTAACCCCTGTCCCCTTGGAGGTGTTTGATGTCCATATTGACTACTCATCATTTTCTCCTCATCTGGCACCCCTGCATTTCTTCCCAGCATTCCCTTGCCCTCATTAAATTTCCCTTCATTGGGCTTCCCTGGTGGCTCAGTGGTTGGGGGTCCGCCTGCTGGTGCATGGGATGCAGGTTCGTGCCCCGGTCCGGGAGGATCCCGCATGCCGTGGAGTGGCTGGGCCCGTGAGCCATGGCGGCTTAGCCTGTGCGTCCGGAGCCTGTGCTCTGCAGCGCGAGGGGCCACAACAGTGAGAGGCCCGCGTACCGAAAAAAAAAAAATTCCTTCATGGACCGTATATCCTTCCTGTCTCCCACCATCAATCAATATTATACACAGCCATGTCCCTCCATTAAGACCATTTGATCCTCACATGTCTGCACTGATCTAAATTTTCCCATCAGAAATCCCACTCTCCAAGCCCCCTTGGGCTACTGGTTCTCCTGTGGTACCACTCCTGTTCAGTAGGGTAGCATATTCTACTCCTCCATTCCTCCCCCTTCTGCCTTATGCACCTTGACCTTTGTTTTATGCATATTTAGTCTCTGGTCTCATTATATCTAATTAGAAAATCAACTTCTCTTATCTAGCCTTCCCACAAAAAGTAGCAGCAAATTATCTTTTTACCTATTATATTGGGCCTCTTCAAAACCTTTGGTATAACAGGCACAAATTTAGGTATTTTCAATTTATTAACACAAACTCAATCCATATAGGCCACCCAGACAATGGCATCACTCCTAGAAGACCATGTATATCAAGCAGCTCAAGCCTTAGAAGCCCTTAATGTGGCATAAATCTCTCTGGCTCCTATGGTAACTGATTAAAAGTTAGCATTGGACTACTTACTGCCATATCAAGGTGAAGTTTGTGCCTTAAATATGGACCAATAGTACAGGAAAGATCTTTGGAATATTCCAACAGATAGAGAAAACCAAGTAATAAATATTACAAAAGTACTCTAAGATTTTTCAGCACAGGGAGATCAGCTCGGTGCTTTGTGACCGCCTGGAGGGGTGGGATAGGGAGGGTGGGAGGGAGGGAGACGCAAGCGGGAAGAGATATGGGAATATATGTATATATATAACTGATTCATTTTGTTGTGAAGCTGAAACTAACATACCATTGTAAAGCAATTATACTCCAATAAAGATGTTAAAAAATATATAATCCATCACATCAACAGAATATAGAAAAAATTGTATGATCATATCAATAGATACAGAAAAAGCATTTGACAAAATCCAACACCAATTCATGATAAAAGTACTCAGCAAACCAGGAATTAGGGAAACTTCCTGAAAAAAAAAAAAGTACTCTAAGAGATTCCCTGGGCCCTGGTTGATTTCTTCTCCTGAATTTCTCCTTCTGCCTGCAGTGAAGGTGCTGGCTGTACTATCTTTCAGGGAGTTATAATAATTGCTGATCTGATTATTTTGAGTTGGTTTTGCAAATTTGATCTCTCTCAAGCATACGTTTATCTACAGGAAATGTAGTAGGTTGCTGTGCTAACTCAGACCTCAGGAAAAAATTTGTATCCTAACTGATGTTTGATTTAGTACCAGCGACCTCTAGGCCACATTTCCTATTTGTGTCTGTTGCCTCCTTCAGCATCCTAATAAGGCTCACCCTGCCCACACACATACTCCACAAGCTCTTGCACCCTCTTGATGCCTCTTTTAAACTTTATGCTAATAGCTGTCTCTTAAATTTCATGCCAGTTGGGATTCCATATTTTTTAATTGAAGTATAGTTGATTTACAATATTATATTAGTTTTTAGCTGTACAACATAGTGAGTGATTTGGTATTTTTACAGATTATACACCATTTAAAGTTATTATGAAATATTGCTATATTCCCTGTGCTGTACATTATATCCCTGTATCTTATTTATTTTATACCTAGTAGTTTGTACTTCTTAATCTCCTTCCCCTATCTTGCCCTTCCCTCCATCCTTCTCCCCTCTGGTAATGACTAGTTATAAAATGCCCATGCACTTGCCTCTCTCTCTATCTCTCTCTCCCTCTCTCCCCCCAGACTTTTTCCCAAAACAACCATCTTCCTAGCATCTTGCCTCAGAATTTCCCCACTTGTGTGAGTAACACATCTTTCTTTGATAGTACCAAAGAATTACTGTCTTGATTTTCAGTATCTGAACCTAATATTTGCAGGCAAGGAGGTTTTATTTTTTAAATATTTATCTATTTATTTACTGAGGTAACATTGGTTTATAACATTACATAGTTTCATGTGTACAACATTATATTTCTACCTCTGTATACACTACAGTGTGCTCACCACCAAAAATTTAGTTTCCATCCATCAGCATATAGTTGATCCCCTATACTCATTTTGCCCTCCCCACCCCTTCCCCTCTGGTAACCACTACTCTGTTCTCTGTATCTATGTTTTTTTTTTTTTTTTGGTTTGTTCATTTATTTTTTTTTTTGTTTTTTATAGATGTCACAGTCGAGATGGTATAACAAGATGGTTTATTTACCCTCCACAATAGCCAAAACAATCAGGATAGGCTGTTCTTCCTCCAACTTGTTTGAGTCTGCCTAGGCAAGCAGGTACACATGCCCAGCTGAATCCTACACGAGGCCTCTGCTCCCACCCACTGTCCCCAGGCTTCATTCTATATCATTCAATGCAACATATCTGAAAAGGGAGACCACCACCATTTCACATGCACATCTATTTAAGCAATAGGGCAGAGGATGAAGAAATGGAGATGGGAACTCTGAGAAACAATGAATACATTATAATCTGAAAAATCTGTCTTTCTTGGAGAGGAAAACCAAATTGGGGGGGAATTCTGTCCTTTTGGAGAGAAAAGACAAAAACAGGGGAAAGACTTTTGCTGTGATATAAGCAAATTCATCCATTTAATTCAACACACACTTACTAAATATCCTCTATGTTCCAGGAATTGTACTAGATGTTTGAGAAAGAAAGGTGAATAAGAGAGCATACTCCTTGACCTTAGGGAGTTTATAGTCTGATGGAGTAGGCAGACAAGTAATCAGGCTTAAGATACATGTAAAGAGTGCTACGAGGATATTCCAGGATGAAAGGAGAGAGATCCCTGTTGGGTAATTAACTGAATATAGGGGATTCAGTGAGGCTTCACAGAGAAGTGACTTCTAAACTGGGGTTTAAGGATGAAAAAGAGTGGAACAGTTTGAGGGTATTTTAGACATAATATTTCAGAATTCAAAACAGATGAGCATGCATGATGTCAGGGAGACATGGGAAATTATAGTCCATTCAAAGGTCAGTGGGTGATTGGATTCAGCTGAAGTATAGGGTGTACATAGAGAAGAAGCTAAAGAAGGAAATGTCAGGAGACAAATCATTAAGAGTCTTGGGTGGTATGCCAAGGGGTCTGGATTTTATTCTTTGGTTGGTGTGAGTTACTGAAGAGTTTAAAGCAGGGAAGTGATAGAATCAGGTTTGTTTTTGAGATATAGCATTTTGATAGCACTGTGGAGGACAATTTAATTAGGAGACGGGAAAGGCTGGTTAAAAGAATTTACCAGTGATCTGTATCCAGTGATACAGTTTTATTGATGCAAAAATAGCTAAAATTAAGGCACTGACAATAGGAATAAGGAAGAGTGAACAAATCCAAGTGATAATTAGGAGGTAGGAATTGGCAGCCAAGTGGATGAAGGAGAATGATAAGAAGTGATCAAAAATGACTTCCAACTTTCTGACTTGGACCACGTGGCTGTTTGTTAAGGTAGAAAATACCAGAGGGAAAGAAAGAGAGAGAAAGAGAAAGAAACAGTTTTGGTGGAAGAAGAGGAAAGAAAAAAAGGGGAAGACTTTACTTTTGTATGTCCAGTTTGATGAGCTCTGAAGAATGTCTTAGAAGCAACTGAGTGTGTGGGTCTACAATTTAGGAACAAGATCAGGAGGCTGAGATTTGTGAATCATCAGCCTATAGGTGGCCATTAAGGCTAAGGGCCCGACTGGGCTCATGTAACAAGCTTGCATAAAGTGAAATGAGAATGAGCTAACAATAAAGCCCACCACAGGAAAGGCTAATATATCAGGGGCAGTTAGAGAAATAAAGCCAACAAGGGCAATTGAGACGCACTAGGCACATTTCATGAGAATCACAAGAAAGTGGTGTCACAGAATCAAGGGTAGGAAGTATCAATTGATGAAGAGTTCAAATAAGGTAAAGACTGAAAAGTATCTGCTGGAATTAGCCTTGGTAAAGCCATTTTACTGGAGGGATGGGAGGCCTGCAGTCCACAGTAGGTTCAAGAAGGAATGGGAAGTAAAAACGTGGAGATAACTATAAGAGACAATTCTTCTTTAAAAAAATACTTGATTGTGAAAACAATGACCAAAGAATCTCCATCTTCTTTATTGACTGCAATGAAAAAGCCAGTGGATAGTGAAATGTCAAGGGAAGGAGAAAGGACAATTTAAGGAGGAAGGTCCTAATGTCACAGGAGGGCAGGGGAGTTTCAGAACACAGATGTATGATTTAGTTTTGAAAAAGGAGGTCTCTCATTCCACTAAACTTCTAGGGAAGATTGTAAGGATGAGTGGAGATACAGATATTGTCATGAGGGTAGGAGGATGAACTGTAGGGAATCACATGTTCTGGACTCTGTTTTCTCTGACAAGTAGATGATGTCATTTGATGAAAACAGAGGACTCAAGGACAGTAGTGAATGTCTGAAATAACTACTGAGTTAAAGGGGAGAGAGAGCCAATGAGGGACACATAGAAGCATTTCTTTTCTTTTTTTAAAATCAATCCATTGAAGCATTTCTGGTTAGCACTGAAGGCCAAGTTGAGACTGTAGAACTGGAGCTTGTAGAGGCACATGTGCTTGGAGATGTGCTATTAAGGAAAATAACTAAGGAAAGCTATGATTACCACCCTCAAGTGAAGTAGGGAAAAATGGACAGTTAAATAAAATTGGTTCAAATGCTGCCAAACAAGCGGGTAGAATGGTCAAGAATGATAGAGGGTTTAGTGCATTGACAAGAAAGTGGTTAAAGTTATGAACTGGCAAGATAAGGAAAGATATGCAGACGGGAGATTGCTGATAGAGAAAATAGAATGTCAAATACTTGAGGTCTCTATGAGATCATACACTAACTTTAGTGGAAAGAAAGGAAAGATAGGTGAAAAGGTAGGAAGTGGTAATCAGAAAGTAGCACTAGAGTTTAAAATGTCAGAAGTATAGAAGTTATGAATTATGACTGTGTCCAGGATGTGGCCATGAGAGGGTATGCCTGGTATGGAAGAAAGGGGAAGACAACTGGAATTGAGTAAACCAAGAATCCGTGAAGTTAGGGAGTTAGTTGACTTGTATAAGCAGATATTGAAGGCAGTGAAGATGAGATGGATAGGATAGATAGTAAGGACATGAACATAAGGAAAATGACCAAGGGCTAGCAGACAGTAATGATCAAGAAGGGTAGCTGATTATATAAAATCAGATGGCATGAGTGGAAGTTTTTATATGCGGGTATAAAAATAATGCGTTCGAAGTGGCAACTGGGTCTCAGAGACATCTCTAGGAATGTAGTATCGGGGCTTGAAAGAACTATCAACTTTCCCATAGAAGCTGCAAGAAAGGAAATGTCCTCAAATGAGAGCCGAGTTTCAATTGCAAGAATTCTTCCAAGAGATGGAGATTACATGCAATAGACAGGGTTCAGAGGACGGGAAGTATTCTGGGTATAAAAGTATGAGAAACTGGAAAAGCTAACATTACAGGCAGAGGTAACAGATATGGGGTATGCTGGGACCACCTGACTTCAAAATCAGGAACAAGTGTGGTCTCAGGGGTGTAGAATAAAAAAGCAGATAGAAGAGGGCTTTGCTGAAATTTTTGGAGATCTCAGAAGAATTTCTAGTTTAGAGTATCATACTAACTGAGTCAACTGATCCCAAGACCCTCGCTACTAGCAGAGACACAAAAGCAGTCTGCCAGAAAATGGGGAGATGTTGTCTACAATTTTAAAAATATACTTACTCAGTTGTACAGTGGACCTGAGTAGATGATTCCTTCTGGAAAAAAGACCAGCAGCTCCTTAAGGAGTGAAAAGAATTGGGGAGGGGTGCAGTGGAAGAAATTATGTAGAAGTAATATATTTTTTAAACATTTTTATTGGAGTATAATTGCTTTACAATGGTGTGTTAGTCTCTGCAGTATAACAAAGTGAATCAGCTATACATACACATATATCCCCATATCTCTTCCCTCTTGCATATCCCTCCCTCCCACCCTCCCTATCCCACGCCTCTAGGTGGTCACAAAGCACCGAGCTGATCTCCCTGTGCTATGCGGCTGCTTCCCACTAGCTATCGATTTCACATTTGGTAGTGTATATATGTCCACGCCACTCTCTCACTTTGTCCCAGCTTACCTTTCTCCCTCCCCGTTTCCTCAAGTTCATTCCCTAGTAGGTCTGGGTCTTTATTCCCGTCCTGCCCCTAGGTTCTTCATAACCATTTTTTTTTTTTAGATCCCATATATATGTGTTACGAAATTTGTTTTTCTCTTTCTAAATTAATTCACTCGTATGACAGACTGTAGGTCCATCCACCTCACTACAAATAACTCAGTTTCATTCCTTTTATGGCTGAGTAATATTCCACTGTATATATGTGCCTCATCTTCTTTATCCATTCATCTGTCGATGGACACTTTGGTTGCTTCCATGTCCTGGGTATTGTAAATAGAGCTGCAATGAACATTTTGGTACATAACACTTTTTGAATTGTGGTTTGCTCAGGGTATATGCCCAGTAGTGGGATTGCTGGGTCGTATGGTAGTTCTATTTTTAGTTTTTTAAGGAACCTCAATACTGTTCTCCATAGTGGCTGTATCAATTTACTTTCCAACCAACAGTGCAAGAGGATTCACTTTTCTCCACAGCCCCTCTAGCATTTATTGTTTGCAGATTTTTTCATGATGGCCATTCTGACTGGTGTGAGGTGATACCTCATTGTAGTTTTTATTTGCATTTCTCAAATGATTAGTGATGTTGAACATCCTTTCATGTGTTTGTTTGCAATATGTGTAGCTTCTTTGGAGAAATGTCTGTTTAGGTCTTCTGTTCATTTTTGGATTGGGTTCTTCGGGTTTTTTGATATTGAGCTGCATGAGCAGCTTGTAAATTTTGGAGATTAATCCTTTGTCAGTTTGCTTCATTTGCAAATATTTTCTCCCATTCTGAGGGTTGTCTTTTCGTTTTGTTTGTGTTTTCCTTTGCTGTGCAAAAGCTTTTAAGTTTCGTTAGGTCCCATTTGTTTATTTTTGTTTTTAATTCCATTTCTGTAGGAGGTAGGTGAAAAAGGATCTTGCTGTGATTTATAAAATAGAGTGTTCTGCCTATGTTTTCCTCTAAGAGTTTTATAGTGTCTAGCCTTACATTTAGGTCTTTAATCTATTTTGAGTTTCTTTCTTTTTTTTTTTTTGAGTTTATTTCTGTGTATGGTGTTGGCGAGTGTTCTAATTTCATTCTTTTACATGTAGCTGTCCAGTTTTCCCAGCACCACTTATTGAAGAGGCTGTTTTCTCCATTGTATATTCTTGCCTCCTTTATCAAATTAAAGTGACCATACGTGCATGGATTTATCTCTGGGCTTTCTCTCCTGTTCCGCTGATCTGCATTTCTGTTTTTGTGCCAATACCATACTGTCTTGTAGCTTTGTAGTATAGTCTGCACTCAGGGAGCCTGATTCCTCCAGCTCCATTTTTCTTTCTCAAGATTGCTTTGGCTATTCGGGGTCTTTTGTGTTTCCATACAAATTGTGAAATTTTTTCTTCTACTTCTGTGAAAAATGCCAGTGGTAGTTTGATAGGGATTGCATTGAATCTGTAGATTGCTTTAGGTAGTATAGTCATTTTCACAGTGTTGGTTCTTCCAATCCAAGAACGTGGTATATCTCTCCATCTGTTTGTACCATCTTTAATTGCTTTCATCAGTGTCTTATAGTTTTCTGCTACATGTCTTTTGTCTCCTTAGGAACATGTATTCCTAGGTATTTTATTCTTTTTGTTGCAATGGTAAATGGGAATGTTTTCTTAATTCCTCTTTCAGATTTTTCATGGTTAGTGTAAGTGAATGCAAGAGATTTCTGTTCATTAATTTTGTATCCTGCTACTTTACCAAATTCATTGATTAGCTCTAGTAGTTTTCTGGTAGCAACTTTAAGATTCTCTATGTATAGTATCATGTCATCTGCAAACAGTGACAGTTTTACTTCTTTTCCTATTTGTATTCCTTTCATTTATTTTCTTCTCTGATTGCCGTGGCTAGGACTTCCAAAACTATGTTGAGTAACAGTGGTGAGAGTGGACATCTTGTCTTGTTCCTGATCTTAGAGGAAATGCTTTCAGTGTTTCACCATTGAGAATGATGTTTGCTGTGTTTTTGTCATATATGGCCTTTATTATGTTGAAATAGGTTCCCTCTATGCCGACTTTCTGGAGAGTTTTTATCATAAATGGGTGTTGAATTTTGTCAAAAGCTTTTCCTGCATCTATTGAGATGATCATATGTTTTTTATTCTTCAGTTTGTTAATATGGTGTATCACATTGATTGACTTATGTGTATTGAAGAATCCTTGCATTTCTGGAATAAACCCAACTTGATCATGCTGTATGATCCTTTTAATGTGCTGTTGGATTCTGTTTGCTAGTATTTTGTTAAGGATTTTTGCATCTATTTTCATCAGTGCTATTGGCCTGTAGTTTTCTTTCGTTGTGAAATCTGTCTGGTTTTGGTATCAGGGTGATGGTGGCCTTGTAGAATGAGTTTGGGAGTGTTCCTCCTTCTGCTATATTTTGGAGGAGTTTGAGAAGAATAGGTGTTAGCTCTTTTCTAAATGTTTGATAGAATTCACCTGTGAAGCCATCTGGCCCTGCATTTTTGTTTGTTGGAAGATTTTAAATCACAGTCTCAATTTCAGTGCTTGTGATTGGACTGTTTATATTTTATATTTCTTCCTGGTTCTCTCTTGGAAGGTTGTGCTTTTCTAAGAATTTGTCCATCTCTTCAAGGTTGTCCATTTAATTGGCATAGAGCTGCTTGTAGTAATCTCCCATGATCCTTTGTATTTCTGCTGTGTCAGTTGTTATTTCTCCTTTTCATTTCTAATCCTACTGATTTGAGTCTTCTCCCTTTTTTCCTTGATGAATTGGCTAATGGTTTATCAATTTTGTTTATCTTCTCAAAGAGCTAGCTTTTAGTTTTATTGATCTTTGCTATCATTTCCTTCATTTCTTTTTCATTTATTTCTGATCTGATCTTTATGATTTCTTTCCTTTTGCTAACTTTGGAGGGTTTTTGTTCTTCTTTCTGTAATTGCTTTAGGTGTAAGGTTAGGTTGTTTATTTTAGATGTTTCTTGTTTCTTAAGGTATGATTGTATTGCTATAAACTTCCCTCTTAGAACTGTTTTGCTGCATCCCATAGGTTTTGGTCATTGTGTTTTCATTGTCATTTGTTTCTAGGTATTTTTTGACTTCCTCTTTGATTTCTTTAGTGGTCTCTTGGTTATTAAGTAGTGTATTGTTTAGCCTCCACGTGTTTGTAGTTTTTACAGATTTTTTTCATGTAATTGATACCTAGTCTCATAGCATTGTGGTCAGAAAAGATGCCTGATACGATTTCAATTTTCTTAAATTAACCAAGGCTTGATTTGTGACCCAAGATATGATCTATCCTGGAGAATGTTCCATGAGCACTTGAGAAGAAAGTATACTCTGTTGTTTTGGATAGAATGTCCTATAAATATCAGTTAAGTCCATCTTGCTTAATGTATCATTTAAACCTTGTGTTTCCTTATATATTTTCATTTTGAATGATCTGTACTTTGGTGAAAATGTGGTGTTAAAGTCCCCTACTATGAATGTGTTACCGTCGATTTCCCCTTTTATGGCTGTTAGCATTTACCTTAAGTATTGAGGTGTTCCTATGTTGGGTGCATAAATATTTACAATTGTTATATCTTTTTCTTGGATTGTTCCCTTGATCATTATGTAGTGTCCTTCTTTGTCCTTGTAATAGTGTTAATTTTAAAGTCTACTTTTTCTGATATAAGAATTGCTACTCCCGCTTTCTGTTGATTTCCATTTGCATGGAATGTCTTTTCCATCCCCTCACTTTCAGTCTGTATGTGTCCCTAGGTCTGAAGTGGGTTTCTTGTAGACAGTATATATACGGGTATTGTTTTTTTTATCCATTCAGCCAGTCTATATCTTTTGGTTGGAGCATTTAATCCATTTGTATTTAAGGTAGTTATCAATATGTATGTTCCTATTACCATTTTCTTAATTATTTTGGGTTTGTTATTGTAGGTCTTTTCCTTCTTTTGTGTTTCCTGCCTAGCGAAGTTCCTTTACCATTTGTTGTAAAGCTGGTTTGGTGGTGCTGAGTTCACTTAGCTTTTGCTTGTCTCTAAAGCTTTTAATTTCTCCTTCGAATCTGAATGAGATCCTTGCTGGGTAGAGTAATCTTGATTGTAGTTTCTTCCTTTTCTTCACTTTAAATATGTCCTGCCACTCCCTTCTGGCTTGCAGAGTTTCTGCTGAAAGATCAGCTGTTAACCTTATGGGGATTCCCTTGTATGTTATTTGTTGTTTTTCCCTTGCTGTTTTTTATATTTGTATTTAATTTTTGATAGTTTGAATAATATGTGTCTTGTCACGTTTCTCCTTGGATGTATCGTGTATGGGACTCTCTGCACTTCCTGGATTGATTTGCTATTTTCTCTCCCATATTAGGGAAGTTTTCAACTATAATCTCTTCAAATTTTTTCTCATTCCCTTTCTTTTTCTCTTCTTCTTCTGGGACCCCTATAATTCGAATGTTGGTGCATTTAATATTGTCCCACAGGTCTCTGAGACTGTCCTTAATTCTTTTCACTCTTTTTTCTTTATTCTTCTCTGAAGTAGTTATTGCCACTGTTTTATCTTCCAGGTCACTTATCCATTCTTCTGCCTCAGTTATTCTGCTATTGATTCTTTCTGGAGAATTTTTAATGTCATTTATTTTGTTGTTCATCATTGTTTGTTTACTTTTTAGTCCTTCTAGGTCCTTGTTAAACATTTCTTGTATTTTCTCCATTCTATTTCCAAGATTTTGGATCATCTTTACTATCATTACTCTGAATACTTTTTCAGGTAGACTGCCTATTTCCTCTTCATTTGTTTGGTCTGGTGGGCTTTTAACTTGCTCTTTCATCTGCTCTGTGTTTCTCTGTCTTTTCATGTTGCTTAACTTACTCTGTTTGGGGTCTTCTTTTTGCAGGCTGCAGGTTCATAATTCCCCTTGTTTTTGGTGTCTTCCCCCAGTGGCTTATGTTGGTTCAGTGGGTTGTGTAGGCTTCCTGGTGGAGGGGACTAGTGCCTGTGTCCTGGTACATGGGGCTGGATCTCATCTTTCTGGTGGGCAGGTCTAAATTCGGTGGTGTGTTTTGGGGTGTGTGTCACCTTAGTATGATTTTAGGCAGCCTCTCTGCTAATGGGTGGGGTTGTGTTCCTGTCTTGCCAGTTGTTTAGCATAGCGTGTCCAGCACTGTAAATTGCTGGTCGTTGAGTGGAGTTGGGTCTTGGTGTTGAGATGGAGATCTCTGGGAGATTTTTGCCGTTTGATATTATGTGGAGCTGGGAGATCTCTGGTGGACTAATATCCTGAATTCGGCTCTCCCACCTCAGAGGCACAGGCCTGACATCCGGCCAAAGCATCAAGATCCTGTCATCCACATGGCTCAGAATAAAAGGGAGAAAAAAGATAGAAAGAAAGAAAAATAAATAAAATTAAATTAAAAGTTATTAAAATAAAAAATAATTATTAAAAATAAAAAAATTAAAAAGTAATAAAAAGAAAGAAAGAAGAGAGCAACTAAACCAAAAAACTAATCCACCAATGATATGAAGTGCTAAAAACTATACTAAAAACAAAAGAGAACAAAAAAAACCGGGCAGACAGAACGCTAGGACAAATTGTAAAAGCAAAGCTATAGAGACATAATTTCACGCAGAAGCATACACATACACACTCACAAAAAAAGAAAAAGAAAACAATATATATATCGTTGCTCCCAAATCCACCACCTCAAATTGGGGTGATTTGTTGCCTATTCAGGTATTCCACAGATGCAGGGTACATCAGGTTGATTGTGGAGATTTAGTCCGCTGCCCCTGAGGCTGCTGGGAGAGATTTCCCTTTCTCTTCTTTGTTTGTACAGCTCCTGGGGTTCAGCTTTGGATTTGGACCCGCCTCTGCATGTAGGTCGCCTGAGGGCGTCTGTTCTTCGCTCAGACAGCACGAGGTTAAAGTAGCAGCTGATTCCGGGGCTCTGGCTCACTCAGGCTGGGGGGAGGGAGGGGTATAGAATGCGGGGCAAGCCTGTGACAGGGGCCGGTGTGACACTGCAACAGCCTGAGGCGTGCCGTGTGTTCCCCTGGGGAAATTGTCCCTGGATCAGGGGAGCCTGGCAGTGGCGGGCTGCACAGGCTCCCGGGAAGCGAGGTGTGGAGAGTGACCTGTGCTTGCACACAGGTTTCTTGGTGGCGGCAGCAGCAGCCTCATCATTTCATGCCCCCGTCTCTGGGGTCCCTGCTAATAGCCGCGGCTCCGGCCCGTCTCTGGAGCTCTTAATCCCCTCTCCTCACGCATCCCGAAACAAAGAGGCAAGAAAAAGCCTCTTGCCTCTTCGGCAGGTACAGACTTTTTCTCGGACTCCCTCCTGGCTAGCTGTGGCGCACTAGTCCCCTTCAGGCTGTGTTCACGCAGCCAACCCCAGTCTTCTCCCTGGGGTCCGACCAAAGCCCGAGCCTCAGCTCCCAGCCCCCACCCACCCGGGCGGATGAGCTGACAAGCCTCTCGGGCTTGCGCGTGCTGGTCGGCACTGATCCTCTGTGCGGGGGAATCTCTCCACTTTGCCCACTGCACCCCTGTTGCTGCGCTCTCCTGTGTGGCTCCAAAGCTTCCCCCTAGAAGTAATATTTGTTCAATGGAAACACTGAACTTTGTTGGCGACCTATGATATGGGCTAAAATGATAAAGCCCACCTTGGGATATATAATCTTATAAAACCCCGGAAAGTCAACTCTGCTGCCTCAACTGGTACCCTTAATCATCATACATGTGTACTTCTAAGGTTTTCCTTCAGCTTCACCCCTGATCAGACCCATAATCATCCAAGGCAGTCTGCAGAAGAGTCTTAGATATGAAAAGTGTCCAAATAGCTCTCATATAATTTTTCAAAACCCACAAAGCTTGATGGAAAAGGTGGGTGTGGGGAGACAATATCTTGCTTCAAGTGATATTTCTGGAATTATTTTTGAGATCTAGACTTTAAAATGAATCTTCTGGAAGATTAGGATGAGCACCCACTCACTTCTGCCAAAGCCTCACTTAGAAAAGGTTTCAGTACTCTTAGCAAAACCTAAATGGCACAAAACAACCCCCTCATAATAACTCCATGTTAATCTAAGGAAATTAGACATCATCCATCCTGTTGGGCAAGGCTCTGTGACTTGCAAATCAAAACAGAGACTGGCAAAGGAAAACGAGTAAAAGACAGGAAAGACCAGCAGTCCATTAAATACACACAAGATATGGATGAGAATCTGGACTTATCGTTACCCTGTCACTTTCAGCTCATGGATTACTACTACTTAATATCTGCCCCTCCACCCAACACAAACATTAATACACCTTCTTTTCCACACTACCTCTCTCTGATGGTTGTTTCTACTTTTCTCAAGAATTCTTGTAACAGATTAAGATACTGGGACTTATACAGAGCTTTATAACAGTAATAGCTAGTGTTTGTTAGGGGCTTCCCATACATTAATTATATCACACAACAATTTAATTCAAAAATACTAATGTTATCCCCATTTTTTCAGATGTGGAAGCTGAGAGATCAATTTTCCCAAAGCCACACAGCTAAGTGGCACTATTAAGTGATGGAGCCAAGATTATCATGCAGATATCCAGGTTGTAGCTCCTAAATCACTGTACAACTGTGACTTTTAAACCTGCTTTTAATGGGAATTGCAAAAAGACAGCATAATATACTGTTTATAATGCTCTTTCTCCTTATAACTTTTTGTTAAGAAGATGCATTACTAATAAAATCACACAATTCTAGTGCTAAAATAGATGGTAACAATCCTTTTTTGTCACTCCTTTTACAGACAGAGAAAATGAGATTGCCAGAGGAAAAGTGACTAGCCCAATAACATAGAGCTCATTAGTGACAGAACTGAGAATCTAACCCATGTCTTTCTTACTGCAAAATCTCACTACCATCCACAAGGTGTTTCCTCCAGTGGCCTACTGCAGTGAGTGCAAGTCCATCAATAGTAACTTCCTTTGCTATAGGTTTTGTGTTAAGCCGTCTTTTTTTCTTTTATTGAAGTATAGTTGATTTACAATGTTGTGTTAGTTCCAGGTATTTAAACCATCTGTCTCCATCACTCATTTGTACCAAGAGAAATCCTGCTATAAAATGTATTAGCTAAGCAATTAGTTGATGAGACATAGGAAAGTCATTTTTAATGAGGAGGAGGAAGAAAGGAAAGATCTACAACTAGAGAAAGGCAGGCCAGTGCAGACACAAGAGTTTCCGCCTCAGAAGTAAGGGAACAGAAGAAGGACACTGAATAACTGGAGAAATGAAATCTAAAGAAGTACTAAAGGGAGTACTGGGGTGTTGATAAAGGAAAGTACTCGCAGGTGGTAAAAACAAATCTCACTTACCCTTTACTATAATGAATAAAATTTCAAAAATGCTTTGCTATTTACAAAGTGCTTTATGTAAAGTAGTTCCTACAGAGCCTGCCTAGTAGGCATTTAATAAATGTTAGCTTTATTTATTTATTTATTTTGTGGTACGCGGGCCTCTCACTGTTGTGGCCTCTCCCGTTGCGGAGCACAGGCTCCGGACACGCAGGCTCAGCAGCCATGGCTCACGGGCCCAGCCACTCTGCGGCATGTGGGATCTTCCCAGACTGGGACACGAACCCGTGTCCCCTTCATCGGCAAGCGGACTCTCAACCACTGCGCCACCAGGGAAGCCCTGTTAGCTTTATTTTTATTTTCCTCCTGTATTTACATTCTTGAAAATATTTTGAGATATATCAGGGCAGGCAGTGTTGTGTCTAACAGCAGGCTGTGTCTTACACTGGAAAGAGAATGGACGTCAGAGCCTCCAGACAGGACTTGAATCCTGTTTCAATCACTTAGTTGGTGCTAAGCAGGTGAAAACACAATTCCATCCTGAGAAAGATATTCAGGTTATTTTTCCCCTGAATTTCAATTGTTTTTCCTGAAAATATTCTAGGGAGAGGGCTAAGATGCTTCTGAGAGCTCCCAACATACTGTTTCCAAATTCAGATGAAATCTTTATGGAAAAGAGGTGCCAGATTTGTGTTTTTACCTTCTCAGTGCTATCTTGGTAGTGCTTTCTTTTAGCTCTTTATCTAATAAACTCTCAAAGAAATGAACCTTCTCATATTAACTAACACCTTTGGCCAGAATGCAAGCTCACATGCCAATGTGAATACATAATGCAACAGAGGAAAATGGAAGAGAGAAGACATGAGTGCTGCATTTTACAATGTATAACTGTTGCTGGCTGACAGCTCATGTTTTTTAACCAAAAGCAAGTACTATTGCTTTATGTTGTCTCTAGAAAATGAAAGGGCTTTCTATGTGATTGTTAAGGGGAGAAGAAACTTTTCCAACCCCTTAAAATTAAGCTGGATCTCACTTTAAAGTAATCAAAGCAGAAGATGCTACCAAAATGATAGATGAGCTTCAGATTTTGAAAAGTCAAAGGATGGTTTGCCATAATTTCTGGCACCATATCTGATTCACTTGGTCTAGCTGTTCAGAGCACTGTGGTAAAAAGACTCAGTGGTAAAGAAAACCACGTTCAATTATTGATGCTACTATGGGTGTAGGAAGAAGTGGTTATACGGATGCCATATAGTTGCTGTATCTGGGATAGACACACTTATAAGTGACTGTCCAGGACCTATGATCATAACGTATATGTAACCATCTGATAAAAGAAATTTTTACATACTGAGATATAGTGAAGTCTTTCTGGCTTATGCATGATTTAACTTGAATTTTATGCCTGTTTGTGGCCTATCAAACATACGCTGTACATCTGCTTTAATTATTAAAGAAAAGGGCACACTGACAAGAAGTAAAGAATGTCCACGTTAAAAATAAAGATTAAATGCCCTTCTTTCTGGGATGCTAATTCTGGTACTGCTTTGATGATAAGACTTCCTTCCTAGCTGCCAAGGCCATACTGTACGTGCTGTGCTGTATGTGTATGTGCTGGTCTGTTTTTTTAAACAGTGAAGAAATGTATCTCTGACTTGTTTAATGTTCTTTGTTCTGACAAGATATAAAACTGTGCTAAAAACCCTGCTTCTCTGGATCAGTTTCTCAGAGTAATCTAAGAAGCAGGATTCCAGGTTAGCTCTCAGTTTGGCTCAAATAAAACTCTTTTCTATTCTTATTATTGATTGTTTATTGATTATTTTCACAAACACATCCATCATCCTCTTGTCATAGACTGAGACCTTCTCAATGCCTGGAGGTAGGAAAAGACCTCAGGAACAATGCTCAGAATAGGTAGCATGTAGATGTTTGTGTGGGAAAATGCTGGCTCCTCTGTCTACAGGCACTTCTAACATAATTTCACAACCCAGATGAGTCATCAGTCTTGTCTCCTATTGCTTGAGGGCAGATGATTATTTGAGCATATTTGAGCATCATGATGACATGGAGCACTCATTTTGTTTTACATGTGGGAATGTTCTGAAAGGGTTTGGAAATCCCTACTCATATTTAACTAAGATATAGTGTAGGTGAAGTAAAAGGAGAGATAAAGCTGACATACCAGGGTGAGGAGTTTTCATGTAGTCCCGTATGCAAATATGGAATGACTTCTGAGAGATATGATAAATGCAATGTTTTAAAAAATAAATTGGCATTATAATAATAACAAACTCTATTAAGCATACTTGTACTACTTTATAAAAGTGTTGTGTGTGTGTGGTAATCCCACAACAACCCTAAGAATTAGATGTTACTAAAATTCTCATTTTTTTACAGGTGCGAAAACTAAAGCACAAAGAAATTAATTATTTTGCTCACTATCACAGGAAGAATAAGTGACACAGCCAGGATTTAAACCCAGGCAGTCCAGCTCCCCAGCCTGTGTTCCTAACCTTGACTGATTCCCAATCCTGAGTACAAATTAAACTCACCCAGAGAGCCATTAAAATATATTCATATCCCTACCCAAGACCAAGTAAAACAAATCTCTGGGAATGGGACTGTAGCATTTGTAGGTTTTAAAAGTGTCTAGTGGTTCTGATACACTGTGAGGTTTGAGATTAACTTTACTACACTCTGCTGCAAGTGGGCAAAATGAATTAGCATGTTTCTTTGTCTAAAGGAGAATAAAGTAGAATCTCTCAAACCTGCCCCTGCCCAGAGATGACCACAGTTAGACTTTTGGTGAACATTCTATGCATATACAGAAAAACGATACTTAAAATATGAAACAAACAGTATAGGGCAGTCACCAAACAGAACAGACACTGGTCATAAACAATAACTATTTTGTTGCCTTACCAGTGTATACTGGTTGAATTTTTAAAATTATATATATTATATACACACATTAATATATATTGTAGATATTTTCCATGTCAATAAAAGAGATCTACATTATACTTTTTAATAGCTATATCATTTCTCACTTATGGAGTTGGCATACTTTATTTAACCAGCTCCCTATGTTCTTTTTTTTTTCTTATTAGAATTGGACTCAACAGCTCTTTAGATTTGCTGCACACATTGTTTTATAAATTCAGTCTCCCCAGACTACCAAAAAGTAACAAAAGAGCAGGCATTAGTTCCAATAGAATAGAAACAATCTTACTTTGTAGAGGAAATCAAAATCTTCCCTCATATTTTTGCTAGCTGCTGTAGGCCAGCCCTACAATTGGCATTCATCTTGCAGAAAATATATGAATCCTCTGGTCAGGACAGCTTGCTTTGGGGCCAGGTCTCTGAATGTAGGGGACAATATATTTGCTTTTCAGCTCATGCCACCCATTTTGGCTTCTATAAAGTTCCTGACTGTGCTTGAACTTTTGACTACCCTCTTTACCTTGTCTTTCTGTATTTTGGTCCTCCTTGAATTTCTTCAGCATGCCTACCTGTGCCTGACCTCAGGATTTCCCCATCACATGCGTCTATCAATCCCATGTCTTTTGCTTGCAGGCTTGGTTTCTGATTTGATCTTTGCCTTGACCTTTGGTTTGGGTTTGATTTCAGGTTTCCAGCTATTTCCCTGCCTGGATCACCATTGCCTGTACCCTTGATTTCTAGCCCATTCTTTACCATGTCTCAAACCTGTGGATGTCTGTAGTATTGTGTAAATAAAAATCCTGCTAACAATGCAGAGTATTCACCACAAAGTGTAGAAAGATTGATGTTTCATTTTTAATAAGCATCCAAGTTATGTGTGCATAGGCAGTTTGTAATATAAAACTATAAAGTCAGGGCATTTTCACATACATTTATATAGATAGATTGCAGCCATACATAACACATACTCTTCAGGTTTTATGGTATCCTTGTGTCTCCTATAAGAGGACTTAACAGGACAATTTGTATATATATATTTTTTTTCATATAGTTCATCCTAAGTTCAGTTGAGAATTGAGATAGGTATTTGTTCTAGTTAATTACCTTCCCATAAGAATAGAAAATCCTCTCTTACCTCCTCTATAAGCAAATGGTTACAGCCTAAGACAAAGCTGGTTAAGCTATCAAGTGCCAGGAAGACTTTGCTAGGTGTTTACATTTCAAAGGGGATGAAATCCAGACCCTTGAAGAGAGTTATTTACATTCCAAAAGGTTAGATTACAGACTCTGGTTGAATTGGGTTTCCCAAAGAGTCTTAGAAGGAGAGGGCAAATGATCTATTTGCCCATTAAAAACAGAAACAATTATTTTTATTTACTCGTACAGTTAGCTCTGTCTTTGACAACACTGGGAATTCAGACCCAAAGAGCAGTTATGGGAGCTTCCTAAAAGGCAGTATAGAGCTGAAAAGACTCAGGAAACCTTATCTTCCAGATCTCATATTAACTCACTGAGCACTAGTAAACTAAGATTGCTCCTAAATTCTCCAACAGCATCCCGGAGCACACAAGTCTAGGAGCTGCCTACTTTCTACCAGTATTAGAGAATTAATTCATGCTCCTAAGACAACCAACTACTAGAAACTGGCTAATGTCTACAGAGAAAAACTAAATTCACTCAATAGAGTAATGATTTAGCCTTCTGTTAACTTGGATCATTTCTTTGTTTCAGACAAGTCTTTTCAATGAGTGTTTTTGCTTTCTTAAGTTCATTTGTACCAAGGCTATTTGTCAGAAGAGGTCATGCAGAGTGTTATGGTTGGTATTCCAGACATGCTCTTCACATCTGACAGTCTGCATGTTTACTTTAATACAACATCTCCTTGTAACCCAAGTACTAGATCTCAGAAATCACTCTTATTTATGATTACTGGTTGCTAGTCTCATCATCTTCAGATCTCAAAATTCTTAATGAACCTCTTGGCCATGCACTCAGGTCATTAATACAGATCTTGCTCAAATTTGTTGCAAGAGAACATATCACTTCGAGCTCTGGAAGTGAATCACAGTTTTAAGTCAATGGTCAACATTTTCAAACAACCTAACTGAGTGGTTGCAATTAACAGATTAATAAGCATACTTTACATAGATTATACAAAACAGGCTCCTCCTCTGAGAAGAGAGGGTTCCTATAGTTTGCTCCAGGTTTGAACAAGAGTGAAGGCTTACATTTCTTCTGATGCACGGACATGATTTAAAGGGCTCAGGCAGTGATAACTGGACTCTGATCAGATGCCTCAAAACTAATAGAAGGAAAACAGGGAGATGGGAACTGGGATCAAGGGGGAGAGGGGGAGGAGCCAAAGAAGGAGGAAGAAGGTTGTTTTCTCAAATTTGAGGAGTTGGCAAATATCTCCAATGTGGAATGCATGGGTGGAAGCTAGAAACAAATAGAAAAAAACCCATAAATGCCCTTAACACACAGAGGACAAACTAAAATTATTTACCATATCTGTATTTACATGTACATATATAAAGGAGTTCAGGGAAAAATTGATGCCAATTTAAAATTTCGAATGAGTCAGAGAGGTTTGCATTCTTTTTTTCTTTTTATTTATTTTTTTATTTACTTATTAGTCATCCATCTTATACACATGAGTGTATACATGTCAATCCCAATCTCCCAACTCATCACACCATAAACCCCACCCCCCGGCGCTTTACCTGCTTGGTGTCCAAATGTTTGTTCTCTACTTCTGTGTCTCAATTTCTGCTCTGCAAACAGGTTCATCTGTACCATTTTCTAGGTTCCACATATATGTGTTAATATACGATATTTGTTTTTCTCTTTCTGACTTACTTCACTCTGTATGACAGTCTCTAGATCCATCCATGTCTCAACAAATGACCCAGTTTTGTTCCGTTTTATGGCTGAGTAATATTCCATAGTATATATGTGCCAGATCTTTATCCATCCGTCTATTGATGGGCATTTAGGCTGCTTCCATGACCTAGCTATTGTAAATAGTGCTGCAATGAACACTGGGGTGCATGTGTCTTTTTCAATTATGGTTTTCTCTGGGTATATGCCCAGTAGTGGGATTGCTGGGTCATATGGTAATTCTATTTTTAGTTCTTTAAGGAACCTCTATACTGTTCTCCATAGTGGCTGTATTAAGTTACATTCCCACCAACAGTGCAAGAGGGTTCCCATTTCTCCACACCCTCTCCGGCATTTGTTGTTTGCAGATTTTATAATGATGCCCATTCTAATTGATGTGAGGTGATACCTCATTGTAGTTTTGATTTACATTTCTCTAATAATTAGTGACGTTGAGCAGCTTTTCATGTGCTTCTTATTCATCTGTATGTCTTTAAGGAGAAATGTCTATTTAGGTCTTCTGCCCATTTTTGGATTGGGTTTTTGTCTTTTAAATATTGAGCTGCATGAGCTGTTTATATATTTCAGAAATTAATCCTTTGTCTGATGATTCATTTGCAAGTATTTTCTCCCATTCTGAGGGTTGTCTTTTCATCTTGTTTATGGTTTCCTTTGCTGTGAAAAAGCTTTTAAGTTTCATTAGGTCCAATTTGTTTATTTTTGTTTTTATTTCCATTACTCTAGGAGATGGATCAAAAAAAATCTTGTGATGATTTATGTCAAAGAGTGTTCTACCTATGTTTTCCTCTAAGAGTTTTATGGTGTCCAGTCTTATATTTAGGTCTCTAATCCATTTTGAGTTTATTTTTGTGTATGGTGTTAGGGAGTGTTCTAATTTCATTCTTTTACATGTAGCTGTCCAGTTTTCTCAGCACCACTTATTGAAGAGACTGTCTTTTCTCCATTGTATATCCTTGCCTCATTTGTCATAGATTAGTTGACCATAGGTGTGTGGTTTTATCTGTGGGCTTTCTCTCCTGTTCCATTGATCTATATTTCTGTTTTTGTGCCAGTACCATACTGTCTTGATGACTGTAGCTTTGTAGTATAGTCTGAAGTCCATGAGCCTGATTCCTCCAGCTCTGTTTTTTTCCCTCAAGACTGCTTTGGCTATTCGGAGTCTTTTGTGTCTCCATACAAATTTTAAGAATTTTAATTCTAGTTCTGTGAAAAATGCCATTGGTAAATTGATAGGGATTGCATTGAATCTGTAGATTGCTTTGGGTAGTACAGTCATTTTCACAATGTTGATTCTTCCAATCCAAGAACATGGTATATCTCTCCATCTGTTGGTATCATCTTTAATTTCTTTCATAAGTGTCTTATAGTTTTCTGCATACAGGACTTTTGTCTCCCTAGGTTTATCCCTAGGTATTTTATTCTTTTTCTTGCAATGGTAAATGGGAGTGTTTCCTTAATTTCACTTTCAGATTTTTCATCATTAGTGTATAGGAATGCAAGAGATTTCTGTGCATTAATTTTGTATCCTGCAACTTTACCAAATTCATTGATTAGCTCTAGTAGTTTTCTGGTGGCATCTTTAGGATTCTCTATGTATAGTATCATGGCATCTGCAAACACTGAGAGTTTTATATCTTCTTTTCTAATTTGTATTCCTTTTATTTCTTTTTCTTCTCTGATTGCCATGGCTAGGACTTCCAAAACTATGTTGAATAAGAGTGGTGAGAGTGGACATCCTTGTCTTGTTCTTGATGTTAGAGCAAATGCTTTCAGTGTTTCACCATTGAGAATGATGTTTGCTGTGGGTGTGTCATATATGGCCTTTATTATGTTGAAGTAGGTTCCCTATATGCCCACTTTCTGGAGAGGTTTTATCATAAATGGGTGTTGAATTTTGTTAAAAGCTTTTTCTGCATCTATTGACATGATCATATGGTTTTTATTCTTCAATTTGTTTATATGGTGTATCACATTGATTGATTTGCATATATTGAAGAGCCCTTGCACCTCTGAGATAAATCCCACTTGATCATGCTGTATGATCCTTTTAATGTGTTGTTGGAATCCGTTTGCTAGTATTTTCTTGAGGATTTTTTGCATCTATATTCATCAGTGATATTGGTCTGTAATTTTCTTTTTTGTTGTTGTATCTTTGTCTGGTTTTGGTATCAGAGTGATGGTGGCCTCATAAAATGAGTTTGGGAGTGTTCCTTCCTCTGCCATTTTTTAGAAGAGTTTGAGAAGGATGGATGTTAGCTCTGCTCTAAATGTTTGATGGAATTCACTTGTGAAGCCATCTGGTCCTGGGCTTTTGTTTGTTTGAAAATTTTTAATCACAGACTCAATTTCAGTGCTTGTGATTGGTCTGTTCATATTTTCTATTTCTTCCTGGTTCAGTCTTGGAAGGTTATACCTTTCTAAGAATTTATCCATTTCTTCCAGGTTGTCCACTTTATTGGCATAAAGTTGCTTGTAGTAGTCTCTTAGGATGCTTTGTATTTCTGCGGTGTCTGTTGTACCTTCTCCTTTTTCATTTCTAATTTTATTGATTTGAGTCCTCTCCCTCTTCTTCTTGATGAGTCTGGCTAATGGTTTATCAATTTTGTTTATCTTCTCAAAGAACGAGCTTTTAGTTTTATTGATCTTTGCTATTGTTTTCTTTGTTTCTCTTTCAGTTATTTCTGCTGTGATCTTTATGATTTCTTTCCTTCTGTTAACTTTGGGTTTTGTTTTTTCTTCTTTCTCTAGTTGCTTTAGCTGTAACATTAGATTGTTTATTTGAAATTTTTCTTGTTTCTTGAGGTAGGCTTGTATCACTATAAACTTCCTGCTTAGAACTGCTTTTGTTGCATCCCATAGATTTTGGATCATCCTGTTTTCATTGTCATTTGTCTCTAGGTATTTTTTGATTTCCTCTTTGATGTCTTTAGTGATCTTTTGGTTATTTAGTAACATATTGTTTAGCCTCCATGTGTTTGTGTTTTGTACATTTTTTCCCTGTAATTCATTTCTAATCTCATAGCGTTGTGGCCAGGAAAGATGCTTGGTATGATTTCAATTTTCTTAAATTTACTGAGGCTTGATTTGTGACCCAAGATGTGATTTATCCTGGAGAATGTTCCATGCACACTTAAGAAGAAAGTGTAATCTGCTGTTTTATGATGGAATGTCCTATAAATATCAATTAAATCTAACTGGTCTATTGTGTAATTTAAAGCTTGTGTTTCCTTATTAATTTTCTGTTTGGATGATCTGTCCATTGGTGTAAGTGAGGTGTTAAGGTCCCCCACTATTATTGTGTTACTGTCGATTTCCTCTTTTATAGCTGTTAGCAGTTGCCTTATGTATTGTGGTGCTCCTATGTTGGGTGCATATATATTTATAATTGTTATATCTTCTTCTTGGATTGATCCCTTGATCATTACGTAGTGTCCTTCTTTGTCTCTTGTAACATTCGTTATTTTAAAGTCTATTTTATCTGATATGAGTATAGCTACTCCAGCTTTCTTTTGATTTCCATTTGCATGGAATACCTTTTTCCATCCCCTCACTTTCAGTCTGTATGTGTCCCTAGGTCTGAAGTGGGTCTCTTGTAGACAGCATATATATGGGTTTTGTTTTTGTGTCCATTCAGCAAGCCTGTGTCTTTTGGTTGGAGCTTTTAATCCATTCACATTTAAGGTAATTATCGATATGTATGTTAGTATTACTATTTTCTTAATTTTGGGGGGTTTGTTTTTGTAGGTTCTTTTCTTCTCTTGTGTTTCCCACTTAGAGAAGTTCCTTTAGCATTTGTTGTACAGCTGGTTTGGTGGTGCTGAGTTCTCTTTGCTTTTGTTTGTCTCTAAAGATTTTGATTTCTCCTTCGAATCTGAATGAGATCCTTGCTGGGTAGAGTAATCTTGGTTGTAGGTTCTTCCCTTTCATCATTTTAAGTATATCATGCCACTCCCTTCTGGCTTGTAGAGTTTCTGCTGAGAAATCAGCTGTTAACCTTATGGGAGTTCCCTTGTATGTTATTTGTCATTTTTCCCTTGCTACTTTCAATAATTTTACTTTGTCTGTAAATTTTGTCAATTTGATTACTATGTGTCTCAGCATGTTTCTCCTGGGGTTTACCCTGTATGGGACTCTCTGTGCTTCCTGGACTTGGGTGGCTATTTCCTTTCCCATGTTAGGGAAGTTTTCGACTATAATCTCTTCAACTATTTTCTCGAGCCCTTTCTCTCTCTCTTCTCCTTCTGGGACCCCTATAATGCGAATGTTGTTGCATTTAAGGTTGTCCCAGAGGTCTCTTAGGCTCTCTTCATTTTTCTTCATTCTTTTTTTCTTTATTCTGTTCTGCAGCAGTGAATTCCACCATTCTGTCTTCCAGGTCACTTATCCATTCTTCTGCCTCAGTTATTCTGCTATTGATTCCTTGTAGTGTAGTTTTCATTTCACTTATTGTATTGTCCATCTCTGTTTGTTTATTCTTTAATTTTTCTAGATCTTTGTTAAACATTTCTTGCATCTTCTTGATCTTTGCCTCCATTTTTTTCCTGAGGTCCTGGATCATCTTCCCTATCATTAATCTGAATTCTTTTTCTGGATGATTGCCTATCTCAATTTCATTTAATTGTTTTTCTGGGGTTTTATATTTTTCCTTCATCTGGTACATAGCCTTCTGCCTTTTCATCTTGTCTATCTTTCTGTGAATGTGGTTTTTGTTCCACAGGCTGCAGGATTGTAGTTCTTCTTGCTTCTGCTCTCTGCCCTCTGGTGGATGAGGCTATCTAAGAGGCTTGTGGAAGTTTCCTGATAGGAGGGACTGGTGGATGGTAGAGCTGGTTGTTTCTGTGGTGGGCAGAGCTCAGTATAACTTTAATGTGCCTGTCTGCTGATGGGTCGGGCTGGGATCCCTCCCTGTTGGTAGTTTGGCCTGAGACGACCCAACACTGAAGCCTCCTGGGGCTCTTTGTTGGGGCTAATGGTGGACTCTGGGAGGGCTCACCCCAAGGAGCACTTCCCAGAACTTCTGCTGCCAGTGTCCTTGTCCCTTGGTGAGTCACAGCTGCCCCCCACCTCTGCAGGAGAACCTCCAACACTAGCAGGTAGGTCTGGTTCAGTCTCCTGTGTTGTCACTGCTCCTTCCCCTGGGTCCCGATGTATACACTAATTTGTGTGTGCCCTCCAAGTGTGGAGTCTCTGTTTCCCCCAGTCCTGTTGAAATCCTACAATCAAATCCTGCTAGTCTTCAAAGTCTGATTCTCTAGGAATTCCTCCTCCTGTTGCCAGGCCCCCAGGTTGGGAAGCCTGACGTGTGGCTCAGAACCTTCACTCCAGTGGGTGGACTTCTGTGGAATAAGTGTTCTCCAGTTTTTGAGTCACCCACCCAGCAGTTATGGGATTTGATTTTATTGTGATAGCACCCCCTCCTATCGTCTCATTTTGGCTTCTCCTTTGTCTTTGCATGTGGAGGTATCTTTTTTGGTGAGTTCCAGTGTCTTCCTGTCAATGATTGTTCAGCAGTTAGTTGTGATTCCGTTGTTCTTGAAAGAGGGAGTGAGAGCATGTCCTTCTATTCCACCATCTTGAACCAATCTCCAAGGTTTGCATTCTAATGGCATTATCAGGGTGGGATAAATCATAAGAATAAGAAAGGCAACTGATGACATAATAGATTGTCATTGTCTGAAGGAACCAATAATAAGTTAGTCCAACTTTCTCCTTTTATGAATGAGAACTGAGGTCCAAAATGAAGAGATATGCAGACAAAAAATGTTGCCTTCCATTTCTGTAAGCAACTAATGTTGCCTGCCATCAAGCCATCAGCCACTACACTACAGTATAGTGTAAGTATAACTTTAATATGCACTGAGAAACCAAAAACTTTCTGTGACTTGCTTTATTGTGATATTCATTTTATTGTAGTGGTCTGGAACAGAACCTGCAGTATCTCCAAGTATGCCTGGGATTCATGAAGGGTGTACAGTAACATAGATTTACCCTCTCCCCTAATTCTTTGCTTATTCTCTGCAGTTTGAAGCTCAAACATTCTTGTCTCCACCTTAGTCTTATGTTTTCCTAGAGTACAAGTCAGAGTACTGAGATAACTTAGTCATAATATACTTTAGGTCAGGAAACTCGGCTTTAGATGCAGTCTAAGATTCCTTCCACATCTGGGATTCTACCATCTTCCCCAGGACTCCTTGCTTTGTGATTTTATTATATCGAAAAAGATAGGCTGAGAGCAGGAGTGAAGGAGTGAAAGACTAAATATGATATAAATTGCTTCCTTGTGAAGGAGGGACAAGCAATTTGAAATAAGGAGGTAGCTATGGAAATTAGAAGTTCCCCTTTGGTTATTATCTATGGCCCACTATAGTGTCCAATCTATGACCCTTCCCTTTATCTGATATCTGACCCTCACCTCTCAGTGTAATGGGCCCCTGAGAAGTGCTATGCACACTAAATAGCTCTGCCTACCTAGTCAGGGCTGACTTGACCCGACCTAAGCTGGGCAATCAAGTATCAGTAGAGGAACCTTCTTTCCCTCAAAAAAGAGGGAGATGTGGTTATTAATGATTTGTAGTGTTAAAGCATCCAGGATCTTTCTTTTGTGTGTCTGGGTAATGGAAATCAGAGAAAATGAGAAAAAGGGAAGAAGATGGAGCCGCTTAAGGTAGGGGTACCTGGGCCAGCAAAGCTTGGGCAGTGCTTAGGAGATGCCAGATAAGATGAGAAGGAACATGGATGTTACATTTCAGCTGAGCATACCTACCTGGGCTGAGAATAATACTATGGTTACCAAGTATGACCACTCCCTCTAGGAGATTCTAGACACTAGTACAGGATGTGCAGATGGTAATATTGATTCCCCAGCATTTTTAGCTAATCATGCACCTCAAGGATGTGAGAAAATGGAGATAAAAAGGCTTGCAATGTGCGCTGGTAGGGAGAGTTTTCAGTGTTCTGGACATCCATGCCTCACCACAGGGCAGATTTCATAAAAAACACCTGAAAATCTTAACCCATATCTCTGGAGTTTGAGGGCTAAAAGAGATCAGTACTTGAGTCCTGCCTGTGGAAGATGGAAGGGAAGAAGCTGTGACTAAAGTGGCCTCAGCCTGGTGCCAAAATGATACTATGGCTATGTTGGGAACAAACTGCACTTTCCATGAAAGCAGGACACAGTCTCATTCCAACAGAAGGGGACTCTTCTGTGGCCATCTTACAATGGACCCCATCCAAGAAGACTATCCAGAAAGCACCAAGATTCCGTCAGCAAAGAAGACCATCAGAAGCTCAGTGTCTGAGGGAGGACTCAGAAATAACAGCTGAAGGGGCATGGCCCATAGTCAGATGTTTCCAGTGAGGGATCACCAAAGAACCTGTCAAAACATCCTGTGAGAAGGGTCACCAACTTTTTATCCACTATGTTGAAGGTCCTGATGTCAGATGGCAACCATACCAGCCAGCAAGCCCTGTTCTGCTTTTAATTCTCCTTCCTCTTTCCTCTCCATTACTGTAGGTGCTCAAAGGAGTACTTAGTGAGTAGGGCAGAAAGTGGAGAAAGGAAAGAGTAAAGAGGCCAATGTTACTTCTCGCATCAGTCATGGGTTTCTCAGCCTGAAGCAGGCCAGAGCTAAGAGAGTGTAGTTTCAAAGTAAAAGTTTGAGTTTTCATATTACACTTGATGTAAATTTTTGTGACAGAAATCAAACTGTTGTTACATGTGAAAGGAGCACCCAAAGCTGTGAGATTTCTCCAAGATTTCTTAAAGAGGAGGAAATAATTCCCTTAAGCAGATTTAAAGGTTCAATGAGAGAAAGAATAAAGTTGCTTTCTGTTTGCTCCCTACTGAATCAAATTCATGCAATAAGCTTAAGTACCAGCAACAGTGTCAGATGGATCAGAATCCCTGCCACCTACTTTCTAGTTTTCACATGACTGGAGACCTCACGTGGTCTGTAACATAGGTCTTGCCTGTCTTCACAGGAATGTACCATATATGCATCCAGTACCCTGTCCAGCCAATGCCTTTGCCTATGTCCATCTGGTTTTCACAAAAAGGGGTTTTCTCAAGGTCTTCAGGACAAGTCTCAGATCAAAGGGGATATTTAGACACCTGGCGAAGTAGTAAGACTGAGCTCTGAACCTTGGATGTTGGATTACAGAGAGCTGAGCCCCTCAAACTGGGTCAATGGAGAGAATATATCCTGACTACACCCATCTCAAGTTGGTTTCCATCTCCTGAAACCAACTCTCTTAATTAACACATCAAACTAGCTAATTTGTTAGACCTTGATAGGGATACCAAGGAAGATTCATTTGTTCAGTGGCTTCGTTCAAGATAAAGAGTATACATCACTTATTAATTGTTACAAGCAAGATTTGTGTTAACATACTTGCTGTAAAATACAGATATAAATTTTATTAAATCTATCATTCTCTTATACAAAATTATAACAGCTTGCTTTGTGTCAGGGACTCCTCTAGACATAGGGATATAGCAGTGAATAAAACAGATAAAGTCATTGTCTTCATGGAATCCATGTTACTGTAGATGGAGGTAAAGAATAGACAACAGAAAATTAAACTAATAATTTGGTAATTTTTATAGATAAAAGAGATAAGTGAATAATAGATAACAGAAATAAGCTAATAAGTATAAAGAAATTATAAAATGTGAAATAGTGAAACATGTTGTGTTGAAACAACAGAAAAATAAGGTCATGGGATGAGGTCATGGGGTACTTGGTAGAGGAAGCTCCTGCTTGGCAGCAGTGGTAGGACACATCCAGAGCTCAACAAGAGTGGTAACAGCTTCCTTATCTCTGGGTAACACCCCTTTCTCCTTTTGCTACAATAGCCCTTTGTAACATCTCTGCAAACAGTTCTCTGCATTAAATCCCTCTCTACCTAAAATACCTTTGAGTGATTTGTTTCTTAACCAGACACTTGAGATAATACTTTGGAAGGGCAAAGATCCTGCTAGCTCTTAGAAAGAGGTACAGTCAGGTTTCACTTTATTTGTCTCTTACACCTGCCACCATTGTGGGTTGGTCTCACTTTTTTATCTCTAAAGAAACATGCCTACCATGAAAAGCTCCTGACGCTTGGTAATAGGCAGTAGTGTGTAGTAGTTTAAGAGCATGTACTCTAGAGTCAAAATGCTTGGATTCAAGCCCTGGCTCTCGGGCTTCCCTGGTGGTGCAGTGGTTGAGAGTCTGCCTGCTGATGCAAACAACACGGGTTCGTACCCTGGTCTGGGAAGGTCTCACATGCCGCGGAGCAGCTGAGCCCGTGAGCCATGGCCGCGGAGCCTGAGCTTCCGGAGCCTGCGCTCCGCAACAGGAGAGACCGCAACAGTGAGAGGCCTGCGTACCGCAAAAAAAAAAAAAAAAAAAAAAAAAAAAAAAAAAAACCCGGCTCTACGATGTTTTGGCTGTGTGACTTCAGGCAAATTGCTTGATTTCCTTTGCCACAGATTCTTCATCTGCAAAATAGGGATAATAATAATTCTACTTCATAGGAGTTCACGAGGACACATTTGATTAATACATATAAATTTCTTAGAATAATCTTTGGTACATAGTAAGTATTTACTTACTATGGTACTTACTATAGTACATAGTAAGTTATTATTATCTTACAATTTCCCACCAGACAGGTGGCTGAGAAAAAGAATTTGCTTTCTCTTTCAATAAAAATTGAAAAAAAAACCATGTTCATGGATTGAAAGGCTTAATATTGTTAAGATGGCACTATTACCCAAAGCAATCTATAGATTCATCACGATCCCTACCAAGATCCCAACGGATGTTTATGTAGAAATTGACAAGGTAACCTTAAAATTCACATGCAAATACAGGGGACCCAGAATAACCAAAACAATATTGAAAAAGAACAAAGATGGAGAGTTCACATTTCCTATATTTCAAAACTTACTACAAAGCTACATTAATAAAGATTTTGTGGTATTGGCATAAATACAGACATACAGATCAATGGAATAGATTAAGAGTCCAGAAATAAATCCTTACATTTATGATCAATTGATTTTCCAACAAGGCTGTCAAGACTATTAAATGGGAAAGAATAGTCTTTTCAACAAATGATATTGTAACAGGGAAGAGCCAAATCTGACTACATGTTGGATCTGTTTCTTTTACTTTAAACTTTGCTTCCCATGGCTTTTGTTCATTAAAAGGATACTGTCTATGTCTATACATAATGGCCTAACCCAGGGAACCCTGCCCTTCTGCCTGAATGTTAAACCAAAGTGCCTTTGTTCAGGGAAACATCTGGACCCTGTCCACCTGTGGATGGCTGCAAGAAAGAAGAAATTAACACATCCCCTCTTGTAGGCTGGCCATTCCAGGGGATATTTGCAAAACTTATGGCCTTTTTACTTTACTTCCTCATCTCCTCACCCTCTCTATGCTATAAAAGAAACTGGCATCCAAACCCCGATAAGATGGTTATTTTGAGACATTAGTTTGCCATCTTCTCAGTCTGCCAGCTTTCCGAATAAAGTCGTATTCCCTGCCTCAACACCGTGTCTCCGATTTATTGGCCTGTCGTGCAGCGAGCAGAACAAGCTTGGACTCGATAACAATATTGCAATAACTGAATATCCTCGTGTTAAAGAATTAAGTTGGAACCTACCTCATATCATATACAAAAATGAACTCAAAATAGTTTATAAACCCATCAACCTAAATTTAAGATCAACAACTATAAAACTCTCAGAAAGGTATCTTAGTCATGACACTAAGCAAAAAACCAAAAAGAAATAGTTAAATTGGACATCAAAATCAAAATATTTTGTGTTGCATAGGACACCACAGGTAAATGAAAAGACAACACACAGATTAAGAGCAGATTTTGGAAATCATATATCTGATAAGGAACAAGCAATCACAATGTATAAAAACCACAATATATAAAACCACAATGTATAAAAACCTCTTATACCTCAACAGTAAAAAAAAAAAAATAACCCATTTACAAATGGGCAAAGGGTTTGAAGAGACATCACTCCAAATAAATACAAATGGCCAGTGAACACATGAAAAGATGCTCAACATCTTTAGTCATCAGAGAAGTGCAAATCAAAACCACAATGAGATACCACTTTACACCCACTAGAATGGCTGTAATAAAAAAGTTAGACTATTGTTTGTATAGGTGAGGATGTAGAGGAAATGAAACCCTTACATATTGCTAGTGGGAATGTAAAATGATAGCCACTTTGGAAAATATTTTGGCAGTTCCACTAAATACTAAACCTAGAGTTAAACTTTGCCTGGGAGGAAGAATCAATAGCCCTCTTGGGTTGTCTCTTTCAGCAAGTTCTTCCCAATGCATCTCTTAAATTTAGCAGTGGTTTTGGTGTCTCTTCTCTGGTTAGGGAGATACAAGGTAAATACATAAAATTTTATACACAAAAGTTTATAATGGCTTTATTTATAATTTTCCAAATTTGGAAACAATCCAAATGTCCATCAACTGATGAATGGATAAACAAACTGCTATGTCCATACAATGAAATATTATTCTTCAATAATAACTTGTCTTTCATGAACATGTACTCTGTCCAGCCCCTTCTTTGGCTCCACTGAAGTCTCCAAAAGCCCTAGCATATGAAGACCATGGCTTAGATGAATGGTTCTCAAATACTGAAAGTCTTGCCACATCAGAATCATCTGGGATCCTTAGCAGAATCTTCAGATAATCTGAACGGGTCTGTGATGGGGCCCAGGAATATGATTTTAATGGGCTCTACAGGGTTGAGAGCCCCTTCAATTCTGACATGCAGATTCTGTTAGGAACAATGCAGTAGACAGGCTTTCATCATGAGTATAAGTGCTTCCCAAGTATGCCTCACAGAGACCAAGGACAGAGGGTCTTCTGATTTAAGTCAACAGAACAGAATGGTTCTTAGGCGTGCCTGCAGCTCACGTTTGTAGTTTTTTTTAAAAAACAGCTTTTTTTTTCAGAGCAGTTTTAAGCTTACAACAAAATTGAGAGGGAAGTATACCCCTGCCCCCACATATGCATAGTGTCCCTCATTATTAACATCACTCGCTAATTTTGTTTTTTAAAAGGATGCGTCTACATTGACAAATTATAATCACCCAAAGTCCATGGTTTACCTTAGGGTTCACTCTTGGTGTTGTACATTCTATGGCTTTGGACAAAAGTATAGTGACATGTATCCATCATTATAATATCATATGGAGTATTTTCACTGCCCTAAAAATCCTGTGCTCTGGCTTTTCATCACTTCCCCTGACACATACCCCTGGAAGCCACTGATCTTTGTGGCAAATCTCCATAGTTTTGCCTTTTTCATAATGTCATATAGTTGGAATCATACAGTATATAGTCTTTCAGATGGGCTTCTTTCACTTAGTAATATGCATTTAAGGTTTCTCCATAGCTTTTCATGGCTTGATAGCTCGTTTCTAGTTAGCACTGAACAATATTCCATCGTCTGGATGTACCACAGTTTATTTATTAACCTACTGAAGGACATCTTGTTTGCTTCCAAGTTTTGGCAATTATGAATAAAGCTGCTATAAAAATCCTTGTGCAGGTTGGTTTTTTTGTTTGCTTTTTTGGGTTTTTATGGTAGACAAAAGTTTTCAACTCCTTTGGGTAAACATCAAGGAGTGTGATTGCTGGATTATATGGTAAGAGTATGTTTAGTTTTGTAAGAAACTGCCAAACTGTCTTGCAAAATAGCTGTTCCATTTTGTATTGCCACCAGCTATGCATGAAAGTTCCTGTTGCCATCAATACTTTTCTATACCCATTCCAAAGCCATTTTAGACCTACGCTTTTCACAGATGAGAAAAGTGATGCAAGTATTACATAGCAAATCAGGGACCTAAGAAAGACTTGAACCCATCACTTGATTCCTTAACCAGGGACAAGCCACCACACCCACTGCTTAATTTAAATGATGCATTAGGAAGAACTTGAGGCAACCAAGAGTTATTGATTCTTCCTTTCAGGAAAAATATGAGTCCTAGACAGAGTACCTGTCTGCCTGGATGGTGTCTCTATAGCCAAAATCTCCACTATCAGTGTCATGCCTTGAGAAGCCTGAATTCTGTATTCTCTGGGCCTTTGAAATGAAAGCTAGGTACTGTGGAAGCGGGAACTATTATTATGTATTGTTTTCCTTTCAGTATTGAAAGCATCATCTCTTAGAGCATTTAAAAAACATTATTATAGTAGTAAAAATGGAAGAGGCTCATAATTCCACCACACTAACCCCTGAAAATATAAATAAATAAAAGAAAATCATGGCACTATGGACATAAACATGAATACATTCTTTGTGTTTATTTCCAGCTTTTCCTGAAGATAAATTAATAAAAGTTGAATTTTGCAGGCAAAGTATATGCATTTATTTACATTCCAAGATTTTTGCCAATAAATAACATTAAAATATTTATATCTATTTAAATTCCCACTAACAGCATGGGAAAGACTATACTTCCCCTACATCATTCCTAACATTTAAATACAGTTCAATACAACTAACATCATAATAAATGGTGAAAGACTGAAAGTTTTCCCCCTAAGATCAGGACAAGATAAATACACCCACTTTTTCGACTGCTATTGGATATTGTAGTAGAAGTTCTAGCCAGAGCAATTAAGCAAGAAAAATAAATAAAAGTGGTCCAAATTGGGAAGAAGAAAAGTAAAATTACCTATACTCACAGATGACATGAACCTATATGTAGAAAATTGCAAAGCATCCACAAAAAGTCTACTAGAGCTAATAAATTCAGCAAATTTGCAAGGTACAAGATCAACACTCAACAATCCACTGTGTTTCTATACACCAGAAATGAACAATCCAAAAAGGAAATTAAGAAAAGTTTCATTTATAATAGCATCCAAAAGAATAAAACATAGGAATAAATTTAACCAAGGAGGTGAAAGACTTGTACACTGAAAACTATAAAACATTTGTGAATGAAATTAAAGAAGACCGAAATAAATGGAAAGACATTCCATGTTCGTGGATTAGAAACTTAATACTGCTATGGTGGAAACACTACCAAAGCGATCTACAGATTCAATGAAATCTTTATCAAATTCCAACAATTGTTTTTTCAGAAATGGAAGAGCCAATCCTCAAATTCATATGATATTGCAAGGAGCCCCAAACAGTGAAGACAGTCTTGAAAAAGTATAAAGTTGGAGGATGCATACTTCCCAATTTCAAAACTTAACTACACAGCTACTGTAATCAAAGCAGTGTGGTATTGGCATGAGAGACATATAGACCAATGGAATACAATTGAGATTTCAGAAATAAATCTATACATCTATGTCCAATTGATTTTTGATAAGGGTGCAAGTTCATTCAATGAGGAAAGAGCATTCTCTTTAACAAATGGCACTGGAACGACTGGATATCCACATGTGAAATAATGAAGTTGGACCCTTACCTTGTACCATATATAAAAATTAACTCAAAATGGATCAACAACCTAAATATAAGAGCTAAAATTATAAAACTATTAGAAAAAAACTGTAGGGGTAAATTATAATTTTGGATTTGGCAAACTGAAAAGAATGACTATGAATTGATACTGATAGTATTGTTTAAATGTTTTGATCAATTAAAAATTAACTTAAACTTGACCTAAACATTATAGTCAATGTTATTATCATAACTAATTTTATAAAAGTCCATTGATACAAGCCTCCAAAACAGGGGCTGTTTATCAGGTATCTGCTTTGTCAGGAACCTGGGAATTCTAAGTGTGTGCCTGATGTAGGTTTCTACAGATACTTCACCACAGTCTTCTGGGATATGGAAATAGCATCTCCATTCTGTAAGAGTCAAAGCTATAAAGCTCTTTTCTAAGATCCTACAGGCTTTTCTAAGATCCTTCAGTGGGAAACCTGAGATTGGTACAAAGGCTCTCATCCTAAACACCTGTCCCGGTCTCCACCCCTTAGTCCCTTAGCTGTCCATTACAGGTCTAGGAGAGGGAGATGTTCTCCTATTGTTCTATGGCATGGTATCACCAGAATACTCATTTTAAGTTCTAGAGACCTGGGTCTATGTTCCTTTCCTCCCACTAATGAGCTTGGTTTTCCTCATATGTAAAGATTAGGGAGATGGCCTGTGTCATCAGGTTGTTTTTACCCATTCAGCATTTTATGATCTAGGATCTGATACTCATTCCTTGTTAAGCATTGATTTTGTCCCCCACCAAAATATGCTGGAGTCATAACCCCCAGTACCTTAGAATGTGACCTTATTTGGAGATAAGGACTTTATAGAGGTAATCAAGTTAAAATGAGGACATAGCCATGGCTCATTGAAAGGCTTTCTCCTTTTATTGGGACATAATTGGAATAATTGTTTACGCAACCAAGGCCTTGCCTTGGTATATTTTGGTGTACTCAAGAAAAGAAGAAATCATCCAATTTAAACGTACTGCAGATAAAATCTGGTAAGGAGATGTTCTTGGATATGATTCCTAGCCTCAGGATAAGGAAATAATAAAAGGCTTTTAAAAGTGCATTTTGACAATCCTTATGAAAATTTTGGCAAAGCAAACTAAAGGAGGCCTGTCTGGTAAATTAAATTTCTTCCTGCACCTATAAAAAATAATCAGACCAAGTCTAATGAGACCAGCCTTATTCTGTGATCAAGAATAATCTTTCTTTGAGATTAATTTTATCAGCAAGAGGAGACTATACAGAAAAAATTATGCTTCAAAGGAAAACTATGCATTGTCTATAGTACAATTTCTACATTGTCTCATTCTGCTTCTACGGGAGTTATTTTACAACCTGAAAACATACAGTAATAAAAAATAAGTTTTGTTTATAGATATGAAAGTGAGTTTTATCCTGGAGAGAATAATCCTCCTTTCCAGTGGAAAAAGCTGGTTTTGTTTTCATCTAAAGGTTTATTTCAATATTCTTGATTTATAAATATGTCTGTGTTTTGGATTCTCTTTTAAACAAGTTATAACACCTACCCAACTTCCTCATTATGAGTACAATAAAGTCATTAAGATGCGTTCATTTTATAATTCTATGAGAATCACGATTTTACTTTTTTTGAAAATTATCCTTTATTTATCCTTTAATAAACACTAGAGATGAGCTCAGTGAAAAATGTGTATGAACTATAATGAAGAAAAATATAAATCTGTTTGGAGTTTCAAATGGAAGTATGAATAGAGTCAGCAACAAGCCTTCTTGGGTAGGAACACTCAAATGTGAATTTGCCCCTAAATAAATCTGTAAAATCAAAGCAATCCCCCAAAGATTTTCCTATTAGAAAATTTCTAGACTGGTATTTCTTTTCTAATTTGAAAAAAACAGAAAACAATCTGAAACTTACTTGGAACACTATCAAAGGGAAGCAGAAAAATTCTGAAAATGTATAAAAAAGAAATGAACTAACAGATTTGGTAAATAAATTATAAAGTAAGGTATATGTAGTATATGATGAAAATGGAAAATAAGGTGAGAAAATATCTAAAGACAAGCAACCTTTTGAAATCATGTTGAGTCTAATTTGAATAAATACAAATCTTATCAGGTAATATTTGGGCAAAAAAATAATTTTAGAGCATGTGTGTAACAAAATGGAAAAAGAAAGAGAGAGAACCATGTGGGCTCACTCTGCGATTTAACATTTGTAGAGTGCCAGTAAAAACAGGCACTTCAATTTATCACAACCATTATTTCATAAACTCATAGGACTCAAAAAAATCTTTGGATCTATTGACTGGGTTCTCCCTAATAGTGGAGAATGTCACTGACAGTGGTACACATGATGGTCATAGTTTCAGAAGGGAGGCTGTTACTGAGCTGAATCTTCTTAGTAACATGTCAGCAAAGCAAAAAATCTCAGTGAATGGGCTCAAGAGCAGAATGGAGAAGGCAGAGGATCCTTCTACAGGTAGGTAGAACAACTGTCCTAGCAGGCCCCAAGCAACACATTGACATACTTTGTCTTGGTAAGGCATTTTAGGCCCTTCTCGGGAGAAGCAAAATCATATCTCAAGACATTATGACAAACTCATTTTGAAAAAGAGGTGTGAGTTGGAGAACGAGGGAGGATGATTATATACAGATTGTATTCAAATGAGCCTCAGAAATAGATGTGAACACTGACTGCCTTAAAAGCAATGGCAGGTTAGGTTGTTTATTTAAAATGTTTCTTGCTTTTTGAGGTTGGATTGTATTGCTAGAAACCTCCCTGTTAGAAATGTTGTGCTGCATCCCATAGGTTTTGGGTCGTGGTGATTTTTTGGTTCTTTTTTTGCTCTATGCGAGCCTCTCAATGTTGTGGCCTCTCCCATTGCAGAGTACAGGCTCCAGACGTGCAGGCTCAGTGGCCATGGCTCACGGGCCCAGCCACTCCGCAGCATGTGGGATCTTCCCGGACTGGGGCACGAACCCGTGTCCCCTGCATCAGTAGGTGGACTCTCAACCACTGCACCACCAGGGAAGCCTGGGTCATGGTGTTTTCATTGTCACTTGTCTCTAGGTATTTTTTGATTTCCTCTTTGATTTCCTCAGTGATCTCTTGGTTATTTAGTAGTGTATTGTTTAGCCTCCATGTGTTTGTATTTTTTACAGGTCTTTTCCTGTAATTGATATCTAGTCTCATAGCGTTGTGGTAGGAAAAGACACTTGATACAATTTCAATTTTCTTAAATTTACCAAGGCTTGATTTGTGACCCAAGATATGATCTATCCTGGAGAATGTTCCATGAACACTTGAGAAAAATGTGTATTCTCTTGTTTTGGGGTGGAATTTCCTATAAATATCAATTAAGTCCATCTTGTTTAATGTATCATTTAAAGCTTGTGTTTCCTTATTTATTTTCATTTTGGATGATCTGTCCATTGGAGAAAGTGGGGTGTTAAAGTACCCTACTATGATTGTGTTACTGTCAATTTCCCCTTTTATGGCTGTTAGCATTTCCCTTATGCTTTGAGGTGCTCCTATCTTGGGTGCATAAATATTTATAATTGTTATATCTTCTTCTTGGATTGATACCTTGATCATTATGTAGTGTCCTTCTATGTCTCTTGTAATATTCTTTGTTTTAAAGTCTATTTTGTCTAATATGAGAATTGCTACCCCAGCTTTCTTTTGGTTTCCATGTGCATGGAATATATTTTTCTATCCCCTCACTTTCAGCCTGTATGTGTCCCTAGGTCTGAAGTGGATTTCTTATAGACAGCATATTTATGGGTCTTCTTTTTGTATCCATTAAGCCAGTCTATGTCTTTTGGTCGGAGCATATATTCCATTTGCATTTAAGGCAGTTATCGATATGTATGTTCCTATTACTAATTTCTTAATTGTTTTGGGTTTGTTATTGTAGGTCTTTTCCTTCTATTGTGTTTCCTGCCTAAAGAATATCCTTTAGCATTTGTTGTAAAGCTGGTTTTGTGGTGCTGAATTCTCTTAGCTTCTGCTTGTCTGTAAAGGTTTTAATTTCTCCATCAAATCTGAGTGAGATTTTGCAAGAAACAAGAAACGTCTTAAATAAAAAAACCTAAACTTACAACTAAAGCCATTAGAGAAAGAAGAACAAGAAAGCCCCAGTTAGCAGAAGGAAAGAAATCATAAATTTCAGATCAGAAATTAATGAAAAAGAAATGAAGGAAACAACAGCAAAGATCAATAAAACTAAAAGCTGGTTCTTAAGAAGATAAACAAAATTGATAAACCATTAGCCAGACTCATCAAAAAAAAAAAAGGGAGAAGACTCAAATCAATAGAATTAGAAATGAAAAAGGACAAGTAACAACTGACACTGCAGAAATACAAAGGATCATGAGAGATTACTACAAGCAACTATATGCCAATAAAATGGACAACCTGGAAGAAATGGGCAAATTCTTAGAAAAGCACAACCTTCCGAGACTGAACCAGAAAGAAATAGAAAACATAAACAGACCAGTCACAAGCACAGAAATTGAGACTGTGATTAAAAATTTTGCAACAAACAGAAGCCCAGGACCAGATGGCTTCACAGGCGAATTCTATCAAACATTTAGAGAAGAGCTAACACCTGTCCTTCTCAAACTCTTCCAAAATATAGCAGAGGGAGGAACACTCCCAAACCTCATTCTACGAGGCCACCATCACCCTGATACCAAAACCAGATAAAGATGTCACAAAGAAAGAAGGCTACAGGCCAATATCACTGATGAACATAGATGCAAAATTCCTCAACAAAATACTAGCAAACAGAATCCAACCGTACATTAAAAGGATCATACACCATGATCAAGTGGGGTTTAGCCCAGGAATGCAAGGATTCTTCAATATACGCAAGTCAATCAATATGATACACCATATTAATAAATTGAAGGAGGAAAACCATATGATCATCTCAATAGATGCAGGAGAAGCTTTCGAAAAAATTCAACACCCATTTATGATAAAAACCCTCCAGAAATTAGGCATAGAGGGAACTTACCTCAACATAATAAAGGCCATATATGACAAAACCACAGCCAACCTCATTGTCAATGGTGAAAAATTGAACCATTTCCTCTAAGATCAGGAACAAGACAAGGTTGCCCACTCTCACCACTATTATTCAACATAGTTTTGGAAGTTTTAGCCACAGTAATCAGAGAAGAAAAAGAAATAAAAGGAATCCAAGTTGGAAAGAAGAAGTAAAGCTGTCACTGTTTGCAGATGACATGATACTATACATAGAGAATCCTAAAGATGCTACCAGAAAACTACTAGAGCTAATCAATGAATTTGGTAGAGTAACAGGATAGAATATTAATGCACAGAAATCTCTTGCATTCTTACACACTAATGATGAAAAATCTGAAAGTGAAATTAAGGAAACACTCCCATTTACCATTGCAACATAAAAGAATAAAATACCTAGGAATAAATGTACCTAAGGAGACAAAAGACCTGTATGCAGAAAACTATAAGACACTGATGAATGAAATTAAAGATGATACAAAGAGATGGAGAGATATACCATGTCCTTGGATTGGAAGAATCAACATTGCGAAAATGAGTATAGTACACAAAACAATCTACAGATTCAATGCAATCCCCATGAAACTACCACTTGCATTTTTCACAGAACTAGAACAAAAAATCTCAGTTTGTATGGAAACACAAAAGACCCTGAATAGCCGAAGCAATCCTGAGAAAGAAAAACGGAGCTGGAGGAATCAGGCTCCCAGACTTCAGACTATACTACAAAGCTACAGTACTACAGTAATCAAGACAGTATGGTACTGGCACAAAAACAGAAATATAGATTAATGGAACAGGATAGAAAGCCCAGAGATAAACCCATGCCCCTATGGTTAACTAATCTATGACAAAGGAGGTAAGGATATACAATGGAGAAAAAGACAGTCCCTTCGACAAGTGGTGCTGGGAAAACTGAACAGCTACATGTAAAAGAATGAAATTAGAACACTCCCTAACACCATACACAAAAATAAACTCAAAATGGATTAAAGACCTAAATATAAGGCCAGACACTATAAAACTCTTAGAGGAAAACATAGGAAGAATGCTCTGTGACATAAATCTCAGCAAGATCCTTTTTGACTGACCTCCTACAGAAATGGAAATAAAAACAAAAATAAACAAATGGGACCTAATGAAACTTAAAAGCTTTTGCACAGAAAAGGAAATGATAAACAAGTCGAAAATACAGCCCATAGAATGGGAGAATATATTTGCAAATGAAGCAACTGACAAAGGATTAATCTCCAAAATTTACAAGCAGCTCATGCAGCTTAATATCAAAAAAACAAACAACCCAATCCAAAAATGGGCAGAACACCTAAATAGACATTTCTCCAAAGAAGATATACAGATTGCCAACAAACACATGAAAGGAGGCTCAATAGCACTAATCATTAGAAAATTGCAAATCAAAACTGCCATGAGGCATCACCTCACACCAGTCAAAATGGCCATCCTCAAAAATCAAGAAACAATAAATGCTGGAAAGGGTGTCGGGAAAAGGGAACCCTTTTGCACTTTTGGTGGGAAAGTAAATTGATACAGCCACTATGGAGAACAGTATGGAGGTTTCTTAAAAACACTAAATATAGAACTAGCATACAGCCCAGCAATCTCACTACAGGGCATATACCCTGAGAAAACCATAATTCAAAAAGAGTCATGTACCGCAATGTTCATTGCAGCACTATTTACATGGCCAGGACATGGAAGCAACCTAAGTGTCCATCGACAGAAGAATGGATAAAGAAGATGTGGCACATATATACAATGGAATGTTACTAAGCCATGAAAAGAAGCGAAACTGAGTTATTTGTAGTGAGGTGGATGGACCTAGAGTCTGTCATACAGAGTGAAGTAATTCAGATAGAGAAAAAGAAATACCGTATGCTAACACATATATATGGAATCTAAAAATATATATATGGTTCTGAAGAACCTAGGGGCAGGACAGGAATACAGACGCAGACGTAGGGAATGAACTTGAGAACACGGGGAGGGGGAAGGGTAAGCTGGGACGAAGTGAGAAAGTGGCAGGGACATATATACACTACCAAATATAAAATGGATAGCTAGTGGGAAGCAGCGGCATAGCACAGAGAGATCAGCTGGGTGCTTTGTAACCACCTAGAGGGATAGGATAGGGTGGGTGGGAGGGAGATGCAAGAGGGAAGAGATATGGGGATATATGTATCCTCTTGTATGTGTGATTCACTTTGTTATAAAGCAGAAACTAACACACCATTGTAGAGCAGTTATACTCCAATAAAGACATTTAAAAAATTTTTTAAATTAGAAAAAAAAAAAGCAATGGCAGATGTCAGACAAACTTGCAACTTCCAAGACACCTCTGATTGTATGGCAGGCTTAAATGACGTCATCCATTTAGCATGCAAATCACAATATACCTCCATTTCTTCAAGTGCCTCCTAATAAGGGATTTCATTCCAAGAATGCTAGGATGATTTTATATTGGAATACCATAAGTGTAATTTATTTGAATAAAGTAAAAGATAAAAAAATTTCATCTTAAACATTACTAAAAGGGCATGTGTTAATGTTTGATGTTTTTTTATAGTACCTAAGATGCTTAGAAATATAAAAATGTTATTTTGAACTGTTAGACCTCAAAAAAGCCCAATATCATGTTTGCTGAAGTAATGCTAATGTCATCACTCTTAGAGTCAATGTGACAAGAAAATTTTACACTAGCATTACTATTTGAGAGTATACAAAACATTAGGAAAGTGAAGTTTAAAAAGGTTTGACCGCTGAAGGACAGAAAAAAAAAAATTCCAGCTATTTACTTAGTTGCAGTGCAAGTGGATCAACTGAAAATGTAACCGAGCGTGACCCTATGGGGCCTTCGCAAGACAGACCCCGCCTTCAATATCCTCTGCTTTTCTCTTGTTTGTAGAAAAGCTGTAGTCTCTCACACTTACCCTGAGTAACAAAAACCTGGCTCAAGAATGAATGACTGAGAGGATGTGACCATATAAAAACAAAAGTAGCAGTTGGTCCAGGAGGACTGGTAGGAATTTTAACAGTAAATCAGTCATATGGCAGTCACAGAATCTTTAGCTCCTAGATAACAGTATCTGCTGCACATTTCCCGAGTTGTTTTACAGATGCTAAAACCCCACCAAATGGAAGACATTAACTACTTGATGATTGTGAGCACATTGCCCCCAGACCTACTGGAGCCTGAGGATTGATAATGTTAACCCCTGTGACACCTTCCTTTTACCTCACCATCAACAAATCAGATCATTGTGCATGAGCTGATCACATACCTTGCAACTCCCCTCCCTCACCTGGCCTTTAAAAATGCTTCCCTGAAACCCATCAAGGAGTTCAGGTTTTTTTGAACATTAGCTGCCCTGGACTCCTGCCTTGCAATAAATGCTGCACTTTGTTTCACCACAACCCAGTGTCAGCAGATTGGCTTTATTGCCCGTGGGTGAGCAGATCCAATTTTGTTCAGTAACAATATTTAGCCCAAATATTGCATGCAACGTACTAATGCTAAAAAAATATTCATCGTTTATCTGAAGTTCAAATTTCACTGGGCATTCTGTATTTTTATTTGCTAAGTCTGGCAAACTAATTACATGATAACCTAAAATGCAAGTTCATATAAAAAATGTGTGGACAAAAATTGCTGCCTACCATTCCAGTAAACAACAAAAGTTATCAGCCATCAAGCCATCAGCCACTTGCAACCGCCCCCTACAGGTGTGCCCGGAGGGGAATTCAGGATGGAGAAAATGAAACATTCTGTGCTCTGGATACTGGCCCTAGATAGTTAAGATGCATATCTAAGGAATAATTTCAATGGGCCCAGATTCTTGCATCTTCCCATACATAGAAAAGCAGTAAAATCATTAACTTGAGATGTCTGTTTTTCTGTTTGATTTTGACTTATTTGACATCACACACATAATACACTTCTGGAAATTCCACTGTATACCCATGGAAGGATGGGTGTGGAAAAACAATAACATCATTATGAAAAATAGTTTTGACCTTACAGAACCCCTTAAAGGCTTACCTAGAAAAATAACTGCCAGAACTGCCCTTTTAGTAAAGCAGTAAAATGGAATATTATTGGACACAATCCACTATTTTCTTCTGAACAAATTTCACTACAGATACATTAAACTTGAGATCAGATAATATTTAGCTCATTATAAGAATGACATCTTAAAATCAGCATAATGCCACAAGACCAAAAATTAAAATAGATCCAAATTTACTGGGCTATAGTTATTACTATTTTTTAAAAAAATATGTGGAGCTGAAAAAAGCCTTTGGTGTTTGTTACTCAAATCCTCCTGAGGGCAGTAAGTCTGTGGCTGATGTACTTGGTGATGGCCTTGGTATCTTCAGACCCAGTGTAATCAACCACCTTTATGGGTAGCAGGCACAAGGCTGTTTATATCTCCCTGGAGTTGACATTTGTGCAACTTGTGCTACAGGCAAGGTAGGAGGCCTTGTCTGAGACGCACTTGAGTATGTAGTAAAGGAAAGAATTCATGATGTTCATGGCCTTTGATGAAATGCCAATGTCAAAGCAAACATGCTTCGGAATCTTGTAGACATAGGTGGAGTAACTCAGCATCTCATTCACTTTTTTCTCTTTTACTGGGTTTTAGAGGTAGCTTTCTTGGAACATTTATTGCTAAACAGAAAAGTTAGTAGAAAGCTCAGGCATGTTGGTAATATCTTTCCAGTGCCTTGGAAAAAAGAGAATGACTCTTAGTGATAGGATGGGTCTCATATATAGGCCCCACATTCAAATGAGGTCTTGGGTGAACATAATAATTCAATTGGATAAAATGCTATGCAGGAAAGCCCATCAATAAACCACACCACGTTAGATGTGACAAGATAGTCCCCCTAATTGTGGTGAGCCAATTAAAAGGCAAGAAGCCTAGGAGATTCCTGTGGACTCCACCAAAAGAACTTTGAAATGATGCCCCTATAGCACCAACACTATAGAGATGTCAGCTTCAGCCCTTGAAAAAGTATGACCTCTATAACGCATAATGCCAGAGGATTGACACTGGCTACATTTGGGACACTTGTCCTCTGATCCAGAATCCCACTGTTGTCTCAGTATGGGGCCACCTTGGCTTAAAAATGAACTCTCTGACTTGGGGAAACATAGTGGTTCTGGAAAACCAGGGACCTTGCTGACCAGTCACTGCCTCTGATCTTATCAAAGTACCTATAGGTAATAATACTATATTATATACTTCAAAAAAGGAAAGGGAGTACAGGAATGCAATCCCCCCCATTACTAGAGAGGTGGCCTAAAATAATAAGAAGGTCACAGACACCCCAAAACACACCGCCAGACAGGGACATGCCGACCAGAAAGAAAAGATCCATCTTCATCCATCAGAACACTGGCACTAGTCCCCTCCACCAGGAAACCTACACAACCCACTGAACCAACCTTAGCCACTGGGGGCAGACACCAAAAACAATGGGAACTACGAACCTGCAGCCTGTGAAAGCAGACCCCAAATACAGTAAGTTAAGCAAAATGACAAGACAAAGAAACACACAGCAGATAAAGGAGCAAGGTAAAAACCCACCAGAACTAACAAATGAAGAGGAAACAGGCAGTCTACCTGAAAGAGAATTCAGAATAATGATAGTAAAGAAGATCCAAAATCGTGGAAATAGAATGGAGAAAATACAAGAAACATTTAACAAGGACCTAGAAGAACTAAAGAGCAAACAAACAATCATGAACAACACAATAAATGAAATTAAAAATTCTCTGGAAGGGAACAATAGCAGAATAACTGAGGCAAAAGAACGGATAAGTGACCTGGAAGATAAAATAGTGGAAAAAACTACTGCAGAGCAGAATAAAGAAAAAAGAATGAAAAGAATTGAGGACAGTAGCCCAGGGGAAGATGGCAGAAGAGTAAGATGCGATCACCTTCCTCCCCACAAATGCACCAGAAATACATCTACACGTGGAACAACTCCTACAGAACACCTACTGAATGCTGGCAGAAGACCTCAGACCTCCCAAAAGGCAAGAAACCCTCCACGTACCTGGGTAGGGCAAAAGAGAAAAGAATAAACAGAGACAAAAGGATAGAGACGGGACCTGCACCGGTGGGACGGAGCTGTGAAGGAGGAAAGGTTTCCCACAGTAGGAAGTCCCTTCGCGGGCAGAGACTGTGGGTGGTGGTGAGGGAAAGCTTCGGAGCCGGGGAGGAGAGCACAGCAACAGCAGTGTGGGGGGCAAAGCGGAGAGATTCCCGCACAGAGGATCAGTGCTGACTGGCACTCACCAGACCGAGAGTCTTGTCTGCTCCCCATCTGGGGCGGGCAGGGCTGGTAGCTGAGGCTTGGGCTTCGGTCGGAGCACAGGGAGAGAACTGGGGTTGGCAGTGTGAACACAGCCTGCAGGGGACTAGTGCGCCACGGCTGGTGGGGAGGGAGTCCGGGGGAAAGTCTGGACCTGCTGAAGAGACAAGAGACTTTTTCTTCCCTCTTTGTTTCCTGGTGCGCGAGGAGAGGGGATTAAGAACGCTGCTTAAAGAAGCTCCAGAGACGGGCGCGAGGCACGGCTAAAAGTGCAGATCCCAGAGACAGGCATGAGATGCTAAGGCTGCTGCTGCCACCACCAAGAAGCCTCTGTGCGAGCACAGGTCACTATCCACACACCCCTTGCAGGGAGCCTGTGCAGCCCGCCACTGCCACGGTCCCGGGATCCAGGGACAACTCCCCCGGGAGAACGCACGGCGTGCCTCAGGCTGGTGCAACATCACACCGGCCTCTGCCACTGCAGGCTCACCCCGCACTCCGTGCCCCTGCCTCTGCCCGGCCTGAGTGAGGCAGAGCCCCGGAATCAGTGGCTCCTTTAACCCCGTCCTGTCTGAGCGAAGAACATACGCCCTCCAGCGACCTACACGCAGAGGTGGGGCCAAATCCAAAGCTGAGCCCCTGGGAGCTGTGAGAACAAAGAAGAGAAAAGGAAATCTCTCCCAGCAGCCTCAGAAGCAGCGAATTAAAGCTCCACAATCAATGTGATGTACCCAGCATCTGTGGAATACATGAATAGACAACGAATCATCCCAAATTAAGGAGGTGGACATTGAGAGCAAGATTTATGATTTTTTCCCCTTTTCCTCTTTTTCTGAGTGTGTATGTGTATGCTTCTGTGTGAGATTTTGTCTGTATAGCTTTGCTTCCACTCTTTGTCCGAGGGCTCTATCCGTCCGTTTTTTTTTAAATTTTTTTCTTAATAATTACTTTTTAATTTAATAGCTTTATTTTATTTTCCTTTATCTTCTTTCTTTCTTTCCTCCTTTCCCTCCTTTAGACAACGAATCATACCAAATTGAGGAGGTGGACTTTGAGAGCAAGATTTATGGTTTTTTCCCCTTTTCCTCTTTGTGTGAGTGTGTATGTGTATGTTTCTGTGTGAGATTTTGTCTGTATAGATTTGCTTCCACCATTTGTCCGAGGGTTCTCTCCATCTGTTTTGTTTTTTAATTTTTTTCTTAATAATTACTTTTTATTTTAATGACTTCATTTTATTGTACTTTATCTTCATTCTTTCTTTCCTTCCTTCCCTCCTTTAGACAACGAATCATCCCAAATTGTGGAGGTGGACTTTGAGAGCAAGACTTATGATGTTTTCCCCTTTTCCTCTTTTTGTGAGTGTGTATGTGTATGCTTCTGTGTGAGATTTTGTCTGTAGAGCTTTGCTTCCAACATTTGTCCTAGAGTTCTATCCATCCGTTTTCTTTTTCTCTTAATAATTATTATATTTTAATAACTTTATTATATTTTATCTTACTTTATTATATTTTAATTATCTTCTTTCTTTCTTTTTTCCTTCCTTCCCTCCTTCTTTCCTTCCTCCCTCCCTCCCTCCTTCCCTCCCTCCCTCCCTTCTTTCTTCCTTCCTTTCTTCCTTCCTTCCTTTCTTTCTTTCTTTCTTTCTTTCTTTCTTTCTTTCTTTCTTTCTTTCTTTCTTTCTTTCTTTCTTTCTAATTTTTCTCCCTTTTATTCTGAGTGGTGTGGATGAAAGGATCTTGGTGCTGCAGGCAGGAGTCAGTCCTGTGCCTCTGAGGTAGGAGAGTCAACTTCAGGACACTGGTCCAAAAGAGACCTCCCAGCTCCACATAATATCAAATGGCAAAAATCTCCCAGAGATCTCCATCTCAACACCAGCACCCAGCTTCACTCAATGACCAGCAAGCTACAGTGCTGGACACCCTATGCCAAACAAAAAGCAAGACAGGAACACAAACCCACCCATTAGCAGAGAGGCTCCCTAAAATCATAATAAGTCCACAGACACCCCAAAACACACCACCAGATGTGGACATGCCCACCAGAAAGACAAGATCCAGCCTCATCCACCAGAACACAGGCACTAGTTTCCTCCACCAGGAAGCCTACACAACCCACTGAAGCAACCTTAGCCACTGGGGACAGACACCAAAATCAACGGGAAATACGAACCTGCAGCCTGCAAAAAGGAGACCCCAAACACAGTAAGATAAGCAAAATGAGAAGATAGAAAAACATACAGCAGATGAAGGAGCAAGATTAAAACCCACCAGACCTAACAAATGAAGAGGAAATAGGCAGTCTACCTGAAAAACAATTCAGAATAATGATAGTAAAGGTGATACAAAATTTTGGAAATAGAATAGACAAAATGCAAGTAACATTTAACAAGGACCTAGAAGAACTAAACATGAAACAAACAACGATGAGCAACACAATAAATGAAATGAAAAATACTCTAGATGGGATCAATAGCAGAATAACTGAGGCATAATAACGGATAAGTGACCTGGAAGATAAAATAGTGGAAATAACTACTGCAGAGCAGAATAAAGAAAAAAGAATGAAAAGAACTGAGGACAGTCTCAGAGACCTCTGGGACAATATTAAACACACCAACATTCGAATTATAGGGTTTCCAGAAGAAGAAGAGAAAAAGAAAGGGACTGAGAAGATGTATCAAGAGGTTATAGTTGAAAACTTCCCTAATAAGGGAAAAGAAAGAGTTAATCAAGTCCAGGAAGCACAGAGAGTCCCATACAGGATAAATCCAAGGAGAAACACACCAAGACACATATTAATCAAACTATCAAAAATTAAATACAAAGGAAAAATATTAAAAGCAGCAAGGGAAAAAACAACAAATAACATACAAGGAAATCCCCATAAGGTTAACAGCTGATCTTTCAGCAGAAACTCTTTATTCTGCTCTGCAGTAGTTATTTCCAATATTTTATCTTCCAGGTCACTTATCCATTCTTCTGCCTCAGTTATTCTGCTATTGATCCCATCTAGAGTATTTTTAATTTCATTTATTTTGTTGTTCATCATGCTTGTTTCATCTTTAGTTCTTCTAGGTCCTTGTTAAATGTTTATTGCATTTTGTCTATTCTATTTCCAAGATTTTGGATCATCTTTACTATCATTATTCTGAATTCTTTTTCAGGTAGACTGCGTATTTCTGCTTCATTTGTTAGGTCTGGTGGGTTTTTATCTTGCTCCTTCATCTGCTGTGTGTCTTTCTGTCTTCTCATTTTGCTTATCTTACTGTGTTTGGGGTCTCCTTTTTGCAGTCTGCAGGTTTGTATCTCCCGTTGTTTTTGGTGTCTGCCCCCAGTGGCTAAGGATAGTTCAGTAGGTTGTGTAGGCTTCCTGGTGGAGGGGACTAGTGCCTGTGTTCTGGTGGATGAGGCTGGGTCTTGTATTTCTGTTGGGCAGGTCCACATCTGGTGGTGTGTTTTGGGGTTTCTGTGGACTTATTATGACTTTAGGCAGCCTTGCTGCTAATGGGTGTGGTTGTGTTCCTGTTTTGCTAGTTGTTTGGCATAGGGTGTCCAGCACTGTAGCTTGCTGGTCATTGAGTGAAGCTCGGTGCTGGTGTTGAGATGGAGATATCTGGGAGATTTTTGCCATTTGATATTATATGGACCTGGGAGGTCTCTTGTGGACCAGTGTCCTGAAGTTGGCTCTCCCACCTCAGAATCACAGCACTGACTCCTGGCTGCAGCACCAAGTGCCTTTCATCCACATGGCTCAGAATAAAAGGGAGAAAATGTAGAACGAAAGAAAGAAAGAAAGAAAGAAAGAAAGCAAGGAAGAAAGAAAGAAATAAAGAAAGGAGTGAGGAGGAAGGAAGGAAGGAAGGAGGGAAAAAGGAAAGAAAGAAAGAAGAAGATAAAATAAAGTAAGATAAAATAAAATAAAGTTATTCAAATAAATAATTATTAAGAAAAAATATATATTTTTAAAACAAAAAACAAAACAAAAAAACCCCCAAAAAACAAAAACAATAAAAAAAAACCGGACAGATAGAACCTTAGGACAAATGGTGAAAGCAAAGCTATACAGACAAATCTCCCACATAAGCATACACACACACACACTCACAAAAAGCGGAAAAGGGGAAAAAATCATAAATCTTGCTCTCAAAGTCCACCTCCTCAATTTGGGATGATTCGTTGTCTATTCATGTATTCCACAGATGCAGGGTACATCAAGTTGATTGTGGAGCTTTAATGCGCTGCTTCTGAGGCTGCTGGGAGAGATTTCCCTTTCTCTTCTTTGTTCTCACAGCTCCCAGGGCTCAGTTTTAGATTTGGCTCCGCCTCTGCATGTAGGTCGCAGGACAGCGTCTGTTCTTCGCTCAGACAGGACTGGGTCAAAGGAGCAGCTGCTTTGGGGACTCTGGCTCACTCAGGCCGGGGCGAGGGAGAGGTACGGAGTGCAGGGTGAGCCTGTGGCAGCAGAGGCCGACGTGACATTGCAGCAGCCTGAGGCGCGCCATGCGTTCTCTTGGGGAAGTTGTCCCTGGATTCCGGGACTCTGGCAGTGGCGAGCTGCACAGGTTCCCCGGAAGGGGGGTGTGGATAGTGATCTGTGCTTGCACACAGGCTTCTTGGCGGCGGCAGCAGCAGCCTTAGCGTCTCATGCCCGTCTCTGGGATCTGCGCTGTTAGCCGCGGCTCATGCTCGTCTCTGGAGCTCCTTTATGCAGCGCTCTTAATCCCCTCTCCTCGTGCACCAGGAAACAAAGAGGGAAGAAAATGTCTCTTGCCTCTTTGGCAGGTTCAGACTTTTCCCTGGACTCCCTCCAGGCTAGCCGTGGTGCACTAACCCCCCTACAGGCTGTTTTCACGCCGCCAGACCTCTCCCTGCGCTCCCGACAGAATCCCGAGCCTCAGCTCCCAGCCCCACCCACCCCGGCGGGTGAGCAAACAAGCCTCTTGGGCTGGTGAGTGCCGGCACCAATCGTCTGTGTGGGAATCTCTCCACTTTGCCCTCCCCACCCCTGTTGCTGTGCTCTCCTCTGCGGCTCCGAAGTTTCCCCCCTCCGCCACCCGCAGTCTCCGCCCGGGAAGGGGCTTCCTAGTGTGTGGAAACCTTTCCTCCATCACAGCTCCCTCCCACTGGTGCAGGTCCCGTCCCTATTCTTTTGTCTCTGTTTTTTCTTTTGCCCTACCCAGGTACGTGGGGAATTTCTTGCCTTTTGGGAGGTCTGAGGTCTTCTGCCAGCGTTCAGTAGGTTTTCTGTAGGTGTTGTTCCACATGTACATGTATTTCTGGTGTATCTGTGGGGGGGAAGGTGATCTCCGCGTCTTACTCTTCCGCCATCTTCCCCTCGTCTGTATCATTTGTTTTTGAAATGTTTGGAAGAATTCACCAGTGAAGCTATATGGTCCTGGAGATTTCTTTTTGGATAGGTTCTTATTTAAAGATTCAATTTCTTTAATACGTATGAGACTATTCAGATTTTCTGTTTCCTCTTGGATCCATGTAGATAGTTTTGTTTTTCAAGGAATTTTTCCCATTTTATATAAACTGCCAAATTTATTGGCAACCTGATTTCCAGTTTTACCAACCATTCTTTTGCATCATCAATGCAAATATCCAAACAGTGGAAAAGACACCTGAGCAAGAATCAAAGCTGTGTCATCACACTGTATTAGCATTCATTAATTCTTCAACTGCACATATTCATAGTAAAAGGAAGAAAAAGAAAACAAAAATACTTCACTGAAGAATATCCTACATGAAGCAGTTAAAATTAATTTTATCAGAGCTGAACCATTGAGCATATGTATGTTTAATATTCTGCGTGATGAGGTAAGTATATACAAAGTGCTTTTGCACTTTAATACTGTTACTGTAAAAATGCCCTTAACCTCTCTGTACCTATTTACTTATTTGTAAAATGTGAGCAATGATTCTTATATAAGTGAATTATTGTGAGTAGCTAAAGAAACAATCAATATAAGGTGCCCAATACAGCATTTGTATTCAACTGTTGTCATTTTCCCCTTCACTTCATACTCTACTTCTAATTGATGAAATAAAATTTATATTTTAAGGCAAGATAAGAAAAAATAAACATAAAATACTTTCTCTGCGTGATTGTTTGTTTTTCTTTCTTCTGACGCTAGTAATGTAGCTTCTTAAAAGAATAGCATTCTTTCCCAACTCTGTAGGGGGTCATAGTGACTTGCTCCTTGCTTTGTATATGCTTACCTGGACTGTGTATTCTTGGTGAACTTTACATAAAATATCAGTATGTCATTTTGATGTACAATCCTTTGTATTGAAAACGTATATGACCGTGCCTTCAACTTCTAATGGGAGGAACAGTTCTCAGAGCTTTCTGAGATTCTGCTTCCTGGGTTATAATCTTCAGTTTGGCTCAAATAAAATTCCCTTATTTTTCTTCTTAATTTGATAGTTAATTGAATTTTCATCGACATAACACTAGGACTAGATGGGTGATTAGTACACAACTATGTTTATAGTATCTAGATGATTAAATGCCTGTGGCTAATGCTGAAGCCATATGTGACAGTTTACAGGGTCAGTCTCAAACCTCCTCCAACGTGTAGTGAGGAAAGTTCCATCTGTGTTAGCACCAGGAAATTTTTGCTCATCTTATAGATGACAAAAACTTCTTAATAGCCAAGTTTTTCATCTGCTTATGATTGTAAGAAATGTAATGGTCTTAGAGGTTATCTGATCCACCAACTTCAGTTTAAGATAATCTGAAGCTCTGAGAGGCTAGATTAGTTATTAGCCAAAAGAGTGGCAGGACCCAAAGCAGAAAACACTTTTGTGATTTTTCCTGATACTCTGCTTAATAATCCTGCCATTTAATCATTGTGCTTTCTTGTCTGATTCGTTTCGTGCTTTAGGTTATCAGAAAGTTTATGAACTGCATATCTATAAATAATTTTGAGCCCCTGGAAGACAAATGTACCCTTGATAAGAAGTTCCTGTGAAAAGAATCTAAGCATAATAATTGAGCTTCTGGTCAAAGCATTGAAAGGGAATCAAGAGATCTGGGTGCTGGTGCCTGTTCATCACTAGCTCTGGGAATTTGGGTAAGTCTCTCCCCTGTTGCTGTCCTCATCTATAAAACAGGGAAACATCATGTCTTTCTCTCAATCATCAGAATACGTTGTGCCAAATCCCTCTCTGACACCTTGCATTCTATAGGAATAAAACAGAGCTGAATGACAAATTTTATGTGTATTACCATCAGTGTATTGATAAAATAAGAATTTTCATATATAAGAATATAAATGTTTATTAATATAAATTTACCAAAATCTTATCTGTATAAATATTTTCAACCTGATTGTCTTGGTTTATATTTCCACTTAAACCCTCAAAGGATATAGTCTAAAACATTTATTCATTCAGGTCTCTCTCTCTCTCTCTCTCTCTCTCTCTCTCTCTCTCTCTCTCGCACGCGCACACACACACACACACACACACACACACACACACTGGACTCAAGCACACTCTGGTGCACATACATAGTCATAAGCCATGGGAATGGGTCCTTAGCCACACAGTAGGAAATATGCACTATCCTCTGTAGCAACAAGTGAAATCATGTGGAAAAACAAAGGGAAATACAATTGATTCCAAATTGTATGGGTCAAAGTGATCAGAGAAGGCTTTCAAATGAACTGAAAATAATCTGAAACTCATTCCTGCCAAGCTGATAGGCTATCTGATCTGAGTCAATACTGTTGGGTTTATCTAGCACTGAATCCTGTACCTTTCCCTGCTGTTATCAACTCTCTTGCCAAATAGTTTAGAGATAAACCTTAACTTGGCTGGCATGTGTTTGGGTCATGTGACCTTATTCTTTCAGTTCCACACTCCAGGTTGGTGAATCATTGGCAAGACTGGCTGCCCAGTCTCCCTAGACACACCTAGAGCCACCACTGGTCTTGAGGTGGAAGAGTATCCTCCAAGGTTCTCCCTTGCAATCGAGGGACACAAAATGTATTCAATGAGTTACAGATAATAGGATGACTCACTGACTGTAAGCACTTCTGCTTCCATCCCTGCCACAATGCCACGCTGAAGCTTCCTACTGAAAAAGGGGTAGGAAATGAGAAAAACAAAAGGAAAGGAAGTAAACAATACCTCACAAGAATGTACTTCTACGTATGGTTTTCCTTCTTAGATATTTCTAAAATTCACAAATATCCATTCTCTTAGCTCATATGCTGTGAGTATCACAGGAACTTATATTAAGTATTAGGAAACTAAATTAAGAATTTTACTCAATATTTTAGCTATTTGAGCTCAAGTTTCTGAAGTTTTCCAGTGTAAAATGATGCCTCAACAATGTATCCCAAATGTGGTATAGATTTCCATTCATTCAGACCTTCTTTTATAAATTTTTATTGATATGTCACATGCATATAGAAAAGTACACAAATCATAGGAGTACAGTTCAATGAATTTTCATAAAGTGAACACACCTGTGTAATCAGCAACCAGATCACAAAACAGAACACTATATTCAAATCCAGAAGTCACTTATGAGCTCTCCCTCCCCCATCACTACTGGCCCATCCTAAGCAGGTAACCACTGTCATGCCATCTAACACCATACATTAGTTTTGCCTGAATTTGAACTTTATATAATTGGCATCTTATAATGTATGCATCTTTTGTGCCTTGCTTCTTTTGACCAACATTATTCTTGTGAGAGTCATCCATGTTGTTTTGCATCAGGGTTTAAAAAAAATATCTTTTATTCACATTGTTACTATGTAACACTTGTGCACCTGGGACCTGAGCTCAACCATCTTGAGGTAGGAGAGACTGAGAGAGGGCAGTGAGTTGTCCTTTGTACAAACAATTACCTGAATTCTTTTGTTTGTTCTGAAACTGCAATGATGACTGCTGTGAGCTGAATTGTGTCCCTGCTCCCCCACCCCCAATTCATATGTTGAAGCCCTAACTTTCAATATGATGGTATTTGGAAACGGGGCCTTTGTGCAGTTGAGATGAAGTCATAAGAGTGGGATCTGTATAATGGGATTAGTGCCCTTTTAAGAAGAGATACCAGAGAATTTGCTTTCTCTCTCTCTCTCTCTCTCTCTCTCTCTCTCTCTCTCCACCATGTGAGGACACAGCAATAAGATGACATCTGAAAAAGAAGTGAGAGCTCACTGGGAAACTGAATCACTGGCATCTTGATCTTGGACTTCTCAGCCTCCAAAACTGTGGGAAACAAATTCGTATTGTTTAAGCCACCTAGTCCGTGGTATTTTGTTTTGGCAGCCTTAACTAATACAATGACAGCTTGAATAACAAAATGGATCATTAGATATAAGTGTGATTTCCTTTCAAGGGCATCAATTTGCATCTGTTTGGAGACTCATTATTAAACACCTCTCATGATACTCTTCAAACATCCAGGAAGCAGGAAAGTACTTATTTGCCTATAGAATAAAAGACCTATTTGAGTCACATACTTTTCCTTCTCCCAGGCACCTGCAAAATCCTTTTTTTAAAGATTAAACTTTTAAAATTAAACTTTCTTTTGAGATGATTACAAATTCACAAGCAGTTGTACGAAATAATACAAAGAAATCCATGTACCACTTACCAAGTTTCCCCCAATGGTAACCTCTTACAAACAGGAAACAGATATAGCCAAGATACTGAACAATTCCACTACACAAGGATCTTACTTGTTGCTTTTTTTGTTGTTTAGGGTGTTTTTTGTTTTTGGCTACAACTTCTTAACCTTGTACTCCTATTCCCACTTCGTTCACCTCTGGCTACCACTAAATTGTCTCCATTTCTAAAGTTTTGTCATTTCAAGAATGTTACATAAATGGAATCATACAGTGTGGAAAGTTTTGAGATCAGCTTTTTTCACTCAGGATAATTCCCTGGAAAACCATCATAGTTGTTACATGTATCAGTAGTTCATTCCTTGCATTTACCCTTAGACCCAGCAATTCCATTTATTGGATTTTTACCCTAAAGATAAAATTTTAGCAATATGAAAACACATATACAAAAGGTTATTCATTGTAGCATTATTTACAGTTACAAAACACCAGAATACAATCTAAATGCCCAAATAAAGGATATTAGTTGAATAAACTATAGTACACACACTATGCAGCTATTAAAAAACGATAGGGCTTCCCTGGTGGTGCAGTGGTTGAGAGTCCGCCTGCCGATGCAGGGGACACAGGTTCGTGCCCCGGTCCAGGAAGATCCCACATGCCGCGGAGCAGCTAGGCCCGTGAGCCATGGCTGCTGAGCCTGCGCGTCCGGAGCCTGTGCTCCGCAACAGGAGAGGCCACAACAGTGAGAGGCCCGCGTACCGCAAAAAAAAAAAAAAAAGTCACAGTACTTCTTTAAGCAAGATATATTTTACATTTTATCTGCCTTAATCTTAGCAGCTATTCACACTGCCAGTGATTATTCCCGTTTTTCAGATCAGATTATAGCAGTTAGGAGATGGTTAAATAAATCAGGGAAACAGCCTTGTAAATGCTTGTGCAGTAGTTAAAACTGGAATTACTCTAACGCTTTTCCGTTGTGTTCTGAAGGCTCCAGAGCTTTGAATGCTCTAATGTGGGTAATCGATGATGGCTAGGGTATTGCTCAGTTTCTATTACAATGATCTGTATTGCTTTAAAATCAACAAATTAATGAAAATTTTTGAACATTTTCTGTTTGGAAAAATAAGTAACAGTTGACTGAAAATCCAAGAGAAAACGTCTGCAAACAATGTAGGGTTTATATCAATAGTTTATAAAGCATGCTTACTATTAAACAGGAAGAGATCGGCAGATGATAAGAACAGGATATCCATTTAAAGAATAATCAATATTCATGCCCAATAAATATCTGAAGGTATTCCGAAACACATTAGGTAATGAAATGCAAATTAAAATCCTGAGAATAAAAATCCTGGATGAGATTGCAATATAGAAAAAGAATATGTGAATGTGAATACATTTTTGTGTACTTCCCCTGTTAGTTCTAAACATTTAAAATTTTATATTCCTTGGGATTTTCTATGTAAAAACTATGTCTTGTGCAATTAGGGGCAATTTCAATAGTACATTGAATAAGAATGTACATTGAATAAGACAAGAGCAGACATCCTTGTCTTATTCCTGATCTTAGGAGAAAGGCATTTTGTTTTGCATTAAGCATAATATTATCTGTAGATGCCTTTTGCCAAGTTGAGGAAGTTCCATCTTTTCCTAGTTTTCTGAGAGCTTTTGTCATGAGTGGGTGTTGAACTTTATGAAATACTATTTCTACACTGATTGATCACATTATTTTTCTTCTGTAGACTACTAATGATTGATTTTCAAATGTTGTATTAGTCTTGCATCCTTGGAATAAACTCCACTTTGTCATGATGTATAATTCGTTTTATATATTGCTGAATTCCATTTTCTAATATTTTGTTAAGCATTTCTGAATCTATATTCATGAGAGGTATTGCTCTATATATTTTTTCTGTTTTTAAATTAATTTTTATTTGAGTATAGTTGCTTTACAATGTTGTGTTATTTTCTTGCTGTACAGCAAAGTGAATCAGTCATATGTATACATATATCCACTCTGTTTTTGATTTCCTTCCCATTTAGGTCACCACAGAGCATTGAGTAGAGTTCCCTGTGCTATACAGTAGGTTCTCATTAGTTATCTATTTTACACATAGTATATATATATATATATATATATATATATATATATATATATATATGTCAATCCCAATCTCCCCATCTGTCCCATCCCCGCTTCTCCCCTTGGTATCCATAAGTTTGTTCTCTACATCTGTGTCTCTATTTCTGCTTTGAAAATAAGTTCATCTGTACTACTTTTCTAGATTCCACATATATGTGTTAATATATGATATTTGTTTTCCTCTTTCTGATTTACTTCACTCTGTATGACAGTCTCTAGGTCCATCCACATCTCTGCAAATGGTATTTACTATTTCATTCCTTTTTATGGCTAATATTCCATTGTATGTATATGTACCATATATTCTTTATTCATTCCTCTGTTGATGGACATTTAGGTTGCTTCCATGTCCTGTCTATTGTAAATAGTGCTGCAGTGAACATCGGGGTGCATGCATCCTTTTGAATTATGGTTTTCTCCAGATATATGCCTAGGAGTGGGATTGCCGGGTCGTAAGGTAGCTCCATTTTAAGTTTTTTAAGGAACCTCCATACTGTTCTCCATAGTGGCTGTACCAATTTATATTCCCACTAACAGTGTACAAGGATTCCCTTTTCTCCACACCCTCTCCGGCATTTATTGTTTGTAGAATTTTTGATGATGGCCATTCTGACTGGTGTGAGGGGATATCTCATTGTAGTTTTGATTTACATTTCTCTAATAATTAGTGATGTTGAGCATCTTTTCATGTGCTTGTTGGCCATCTGTATGCCTTCTTTGGAGAAATGTTTATTTAGGTCTTCCACCTATTTTTTGATTGGGTTGTTTGTTTTTTTGATATTGAGCTTCATGAGCTGTTTGTATATTTTGGAGATTAATCCCTTGTCAGTTGCTACATTTGCAAATATTTTCTCCCATTCTGAGGGTTGTCTTTTCATTTTGTTTATGTTATCCTTTGCTGTGCAGAAGCATTTACGTTTAATTAGGTCCCATTTGTTTATTTTTGGTTTTATTTTCATTACTCTAGGCAGTGGATTAGAAAAGATCTTGCTGTGATTTATGTCAAAGAGTGTTCTGCCTATATTTTCCTCTAAGAGGTTTATAATATCCAGCCTTACATTTAGGTCTTTAATCCACTTTGAGTTTATTTTTGTGTATGGTGTTAGGGAGTGTTCTGATTTAATTCTTTTACATGTAGTTGTCCAGTTTTCCCAGCACCACTTATTGAATAGACTGTCTTTTCTCCATTGTATATTCTTGCCTCCTTTGTCATAGATTAGGTGGCCATAGGTGTGTGGGTTTATCTCTGGACTTCCTATCACTCTGTATTTTCTTTTTTTGTGTGTGTGCTCTTTGCCTGGTTTTGGCATCAGAGTAATTCTAGCTTCATAAAGTGAATTGAAAGTCTTCCACCCTTTTCTTTCTGGAAGAGATTGTGTAGAATTGGTGTTAATTATTCTTTAAATATTTGTGAGAATCTTCCAGAGAAATCATCTTTGCCTGCAGATTTTGTTTTTGGAGAGTTGTTAAATTAAAAATTCCATTTTCTTAGCAGTTATATGGCTGTTCAAATTATTTATTTCATATTGGGTGACTTGTGGTAGTTGGTGCTTTTGGAGGAATTTGTCACTTTCATCTAAGTAGTAAAATTTCTGTGTGTACAGTTTCAATATTTCTCTTATTATTTTGATGTCTGCAGGTTTTGAAACTCTGTCTCCTGTTTCACTCTTGATAAATGTCTTCTTTTTGTTTTGTCATTCTTGCTAGAGGTTTGTCAATATTATCAAACTTTTCAAAGAACCAGCTATTTGTTTGATTTTCTCTATTGTTTTTGTTTTCAACTTAAATAATTACTTGTCTTATTTTTATATTTCCTTCATGAGATAAAAAGAGAACCCAAGGAACTCACCATGATGTCATTCCTTGGGTCCTGAGGTCTTAGTCAGTCTCTCTTCTCCTTTCCACCTTTCAGACTCTTCTTAAGTTTGTATTGTATATAATGTCCTTAATTTTTAGTTGAATTTAGGGAGAGGAATAAAGAACAGTACTTGTACTCCATCTCTCCAGAGGCAGAAGTTTGTATGATATTTTAATTTGCACACTTGGGACATTTTGTTGGTAGAAGTCAATGAGATGAGTAAACCAGCACTTCTCTGTCAATATACTGTTCCTCAATTTGTCTGTGGACTTAGAGGTCTTCTTCTTTATGGATTGAGTTACTTTTCTATCACAGTGAATGGGTATTTTTATTTCCATCAAGTTATCATTATTTCTAACTGCACAAATGATGTGAATTATTTTGTAGGAAAACTATGAAATACAGGAAAGGAAAACAAAATCTACCTGAATCCTACCAACATTGCTATCATGTTTGTATATATGTGAATTCAAAGCAGAAAATAGGAAGGGCCAAGCTAGTCACACACTCCTGTCCGATACTGAGATTGTGTGAAGGGACAGAGGAGGTGTGAAAAGGCCCATCAAAAAGTAAAGCCAGAATGCTTATTCTTAACTCATGTGTTTTTAAGCAATTTACTCTAGTAATTTTTTGTCTACTTATAAGCTGCATAGACATTTTATTTAAAAATTTTATTGAAATACAGTTGATTTACAATATTATATTAGTTTCAGGTATAAAACATAGTGATTCCATATTTTTATAGATTATACTCCATTTAACGCTATTATAAAATATTGTCTATATTCCCTGTACTGTACGTTACAAACTTGTATCTTATTTATTATATACCTAGTAGTTTTTACCTCTTAATTCCCTTCACTTATCTTTCCACTTCCCTCACTCTTCTCCCCACTGGTAACCACTAGTTTGTTCTCAGTATCTGTGAGTCTGTTACTGTTGTGTTATATTCACTCATTGGTTTTGTTTTTTAGATTCCATATGTAAATGACAGCAGAGTATCTGTCTTTCTCTGTCTGACTTATTTCACTAAGCATAATACCTTCATGGTACATCTATGTCGTTGCAAGTGGCAGAATTTCATTCCTTGTGTGACTGAGTAATATTCCATTGTGTATATATATATATATATATATATATATATATATATATATATATATATGCATACCACATCTTCTTTATCTATTCCTCTGTCGATGGACATTCCTTGTCTTGGCTATTGTAAACAGTGCTGCTATGAACATTGGGGTGCATGTATCTTTTCAAATTCGAGTTTTCTCTGAATATATGCCCAGGAGTGGGATTGCTGGATCATATGGCAGCTCTATTTTTAGTTTTTTAAGGAACATCCATACTGTTTTCCGTAGTGGCTGCACCAATTTACATTCCCACCAACAGTGTAGGAGGGTTCCCTTTTCTCCACACCTTCTCCAGCATTTGTTATTTGTAGAGTTTTTAATTATGGCCATTCTGACTGATGTGAGGTGATATCTCATTGTAATTTTGATTTACATTTCTCTAATAATTTTAACTTTTTATAATAGATATTTGTATATGTATGGTAGTTAATATAAAATAGTATCTACATATATTTTATGCATTCATGACATACCAAACTTTTTCTTAATTTATTTATTGATATTTCTAGGATACACAATTCATCTTCTAGTGCTTTCAAATTGTCACAAATCTCCTAAATATTTTCCAATGTATTTATTGAAAAACAACTGCATATAGGTGGGCCTGTGTTGTTCAAGAGTCAACTGTACTTTGGGCCATAAAAATTAGAAGGTACTTTTGTGGAATCTGCTTTTATGTGCTGTTATGCTTGGGCTATGCAGGTGGATCCTGGCAAGCCCCTTCCATCTAGAAGTAAAGGCCATGCTCCTGAGACTTTGATATTGCTGAGGAGAGGAACAGTTGGGGTTCAGAGAAGCCAGCTGTAATCAGGGCAGGTGGGATTGAGATCACAGACATGGTGTGTAGAAGACATGGAGTGTTGAGCTCTAGTTTTGGACAGAAGCTGTCACCCTCTTCTCTTCTGTGCTCTCTTCTGGGCATAGCAAGTCTTCTGGGTGTGCCCCTGGCAAAGGTGGGATCCATATCTTGGCACCTTCCAGATTAAGACAAGGATGGAGGTTTAGGTCTAAAATGTCAAGTAAATGTCATTCAATTGCCAGCTTCAATTGTTGGCAGCAACTGCCTTTGACACTGTATTTCAAATAATTCAAGATTTTATCTGGAAACGATGGGCAACAGTGCTGGGATCAATTAGCAATGCCTGCCTTGGGTATAGAAGATGAGAGAATAGTGCATATTCCTAATATTTGCTGAGACTGGGTCTGTCTTTCCCAAGTCTTATTCCAAAGAGAGGGGAAGTCAAGTGGCCACCCCAACAAGTGCAAATAGATTTATTTCCATCTGAGGCTAAATGAAATATTAGCTAAGCAAATAGTACTCTTTATGAAGGGTCTGTTCTCCTAAGCCTCTTCTATTAGTCTGAATTATCAACAATGGGTATTTACTGCTTATTTAATTCCATCCATCAAAAACAGGCATGACACTATTGATGGTATAAGGCAGATTCCCAGGTATCAGTTATTCTTGAACACCTTCACATAATCATACACCAGTACCACATAATCATACACCATCAGTTGTATTGCTTTGCTAATATTTTCCATAAATTGCTTCACTTTATAGAACTTTTTCCTGAGTATATTATATACACAGAAAGGTACATACATCTTAAGTGTGCAGCTTAAATAATTTTCATAAAATGAACACACTGTGTAACCAGCATCCACTTAAAGAAACAACATTCCCAGCCGCCTCTCACCTGCCACCCCCAGGTGTCTGGAGGTGATGCTGGAACTTCTCCTCTTTCTTGTTTCCAGACTGCAGGTGGAGTCAACACTTAAGACAGCAGATCAAAGAAGTGGACAAAATCTGGGCCTTTGATTATATCACTGACCTAATGACTCAACCAACCCAGAAGCCCACTGTACTTCTGGCCTTCCTTGTATAGGAAGGAGGTATATGGGAGGCATTTGGGAGTTTTTACCCTGGGGTATAATGAATAATACTCTGTAGACATTCTTTAAAGAAAAAGTAAAGCCGGAAAATATAGACTTGAAAATGGCCAGAACTTTGAATGTGTTCCTCTACTCACACATAGATACAATGATGGGGGTCAGAAACCTTACTGGCTTGAGATATTTGAGCACAAACTGTATCCAATCTTGTTTGACCATTAAGCTACAGAGACCAGGGGCCTACTCCTACATAGCTCACCTTATAAATAGAAACAAATGTGTGTATACACACACACAAACACACACACGTACAAATACACAATTGAATAAAGACATCAGTTGCCAAATATCACAGCTGAGACAGTTTTAGCCTGGGCTTGTTACTAAACAATGAAAATAACAACTACTAGAGTTGAAAATATATTATCGAAAATTTCCAGTTTTCAACAAAATATTACAAGACATGCAAAGAAACAAGAATTTGTGACACATTTTCATGGAAAAAAAAGCCAAAAGAAACTGTCTTTGAGGGTCCCCAGATATTGGATTTAGCAGATAAACACTTCAAAGCAGTGATTAAAAATATGTTCAAAGAGCTAAAGAAAGCACTTAAAAATAATTATACAAAAGTGTGGCAACAATCAATCAACAAATAGAGATCCCCAATAAAGAGAAAGAAATAAAATAACCAAATTTCCATTTGGTTCTTTGAAGTTGTAAAGTATAATAAATGAAATGAAATTTCACTAGAAGCTCAATAGCATATTTGAAATGGCAAAAACAATAATCATAACACCAAAAAGGGGTGACATCATGAGAAATTATCCACTCCAAAGAACAGAGAGAAAAAGAATGATAAAAAATTAATAGTTTCAGAGAACTGAAGAACATCATGAAGTTTAACAAGCAATAGGAGTTGCAATAGGGGAGAGCGGGGGGGAGAAATATATTTGAAGTAATAATGCCTGAAAACTTCCCAAATTTTGATGACAAACATTACAGTAACAAGAGGCTCAACCAACCCCAAGTAGAATAATTACTAGAAGATCTACAATGAGACACATCATAGTTAAACTATTGAAAACCAATGACAGAGAAAACTTTGAAAACAGCAAAAGAAAAATAACTCAGCACATACAGAGGATCAACAATATGATTAGTACTCAACTTCTTATTGGAAGTAATGTGGTCAGAGGCAATGGTGGTAGAAAAAAATCCTGTCAACCAAGATTTCTATATCCAGCAAAATTATCCTTTAAAAGCTAAGGTTAAATAAAGACATTTTCAGAAAAAGATGAGAGAATTTGCTGTGCATACCTATATTACAAGAAATGCTACAGGAAGTCCTATAGGCTGAAAGGAAATGACACAAGACTGTAGCTTGAATCCTCAGGAAGAAATGAATAGCAACAGAAATGGTAACTATATGGGCTAATTTAAGAGAACTTATCAATGTATTGTCTCATTTATTCTCTTAAATTCTTTAAAAGGCATAAGATGCTACAAAGCAATAATTATAACTCTGTATTGTTGAATTTATAACATATATAGATGTAACATATATGACAATAATAGTATAACAGGGAAAGACTCTGACACCATAATGTATCTATCTCTTCTGCTGCTTTAACCTCTGAGTCATAATCCTCTGCTTAGCCCTGCACATAGACATATTAGTCACTAAAGGAATTTTGCCCAAAGCTTCGGGTGTACATGATAGCCTCATTTCAAAGAAACTCTACCTCCCGCGTGGTGATAAGGAAACATGAGCAAGAAAAACTAACATTTGTCTATCTAGTTCTGCAGGAACATCAGACCAGGTTAATGTCAATCAGAGTCAACTGACCAAGAAAAAAAAAGTTTCGTAACCTCCCTCAGACCACCACCAGTGCCCAGCTGTTTGAGGCTATTCCTCACCACCTGACCTTACCTCCTCCTGCTTCTCCCTTCACTAGCATAAAAGAAGCATGAATTATACCCCAAATTAATATGGTTCTTTAGGCCATTAGTCCGCCACCTTCTTGGTCTGCTGGCTTTCCAAATAAAGTCAAGATTCCTTGTCTCAACACCTTGTCTCACAATTTTTGGCCTGTTGTGCAGTAAGTAGTATGAACTTGGACTTGGTAACAATAGCACAGAGGAGGGAGGGATGGAATGCACTTTCATTTGAGCAAATTATTTTTATTAGTTTGGAATTGAATTAGTATTACTCTGCAATAGATTATGATAAATTAAGATGCATGTTGTAATCCCTAGAGCAACCTCTAACAAAAAAAAATCTCAAAAACTATTGTAAAAACATAAAACCAACAAAAGAATTTAAATGGATACCAAAAATAATTTTAACCTAAAGAAAGGAATCCAGTAAGAATAGATGAACAGAAATGGTAAGAGACATATAGAAAACAAATACAAAAATGAGAAATGAAAATCTAAGCACATCAATAATTACATTAATCAAAAGGAAACAAATGACAAACTCAATAACAAAGCAAGACTCAACTATATGCTGCCTTAAAGAGACACACCTTAGATTCAAAGACACAAATGGTTTGAAAGTAAAAGATTCTTAAAAGATATGTCTTGCAAACAGTGACTACAAGAGTATTGGAATGAATTCATTAATATTAGAAAAAATAGACTTTAAAATAAGAAATATCATTAGGATATTAGGAAATATTTCATAATGATAAAAGGGCCGATATCTCAGGAACATAAAACAATTATAAATGTATGTGTACTAAAAGCTGAACCCCAAAATAAGTGAAACAAAAACTGACAATTGAAAGAAGGAATAGTTGGAAACTTCAAAACTCTATCGTAATTGGTAGAGCAACTAGATAGAAAATTAACAAGGATATAGAAGACTTGAACAGAATTATCAACAAGTATTACAGGTGTGCATGTGCCTGTATATATAAAATGCTTCACTCCACATAGGCAGAATACACAATCTTTTCAAATGGAGATGGAACATTCTCTAAGGTCGACAATACACTAAGCAGTAAAACAAGTCTCAATAACTTTAAAATGATGAAAATCATGCCATATATTTTCTCTAACCACAAGAGAATTAATTTAAGTATCAAGAGAGAAACAAATTTTTGAAATCCCAAAACATTCAGAAATTAACACACTTCTTAGTAACACATGGGTGAAAGCAAAAAAGGAAGTTAGAAAATATTTTGAAATGAATGCTCAATCATAGCATATCAAAGTTTTGGAATACAACTAAGCCAATGCTCCGAGATAAATTTATACCTTCAAACACCTATATCAGAAAAGAAGAGTCTCAAACCAATAACCTAAACTTCCATCTTAAAAAACTATATACAAGAAGAGCAAACTAAGCCCAATGCAGCACAAAAAAGAATAGAGCAGAAATCAATGAAATGGACATTAGAAAAAGAATAGAAAAAAATCAATAAAATCAAAAGTTGGTATTTTGAAAATGTATGCCAAAGTGCCAAACTATTAGCTAGACTGACCATGGAAAAAATGGCAAAAGTAAGTAATGAAAGGGGCACATCACTACCAACTCCACAGAAAGTAAAACGATTTTAAAGGAATACTATGAACAACTTTATGCCAACAAATTTGATAACCTAGGTGAAATGGACAAATTCCTAGAAAAGACATAAATTATTAAAACTAGCTCAATAAGAAATAGATCTGTATAGACCAACAACAGGTAGTGAAAATTAATTAGTAATTACAAATACTCCAACAAAAGAAAGTCCAGGCCTAGATGGCTTCACCAGAGAACTCCACCAATATTTAAAGAAAAAAAAATCCTTAACAAACTGTTTTGGAAAATGATAGCAGTATTATCTTGATATAAAAGCTGAACCAAGGTGGCGAAAGAAAATTAATCTACAAACTAATATCCCACATGAACAAAGACATTAAATTTCTTAATAAAATATTAGCAAATTGAATCCAGCAACATATCCCAGGAAGGCAAGATTTGCTTAACATCTAAAAATTAATTGATATAATACATTTTATTAATACAATAAAAGAAGAAACACATGATCATCTCAACAGATGCAGAAAAAGCATTTGACAACAACCAACAACCTTACATGGTAAAAAAAATTCTCAGAAAACTAGGAATAGAGGTGAACTTCCCAAACATGATTTAAAAAAAGGCATTTGTTGTAGGTGCAACCTGGTGGAGAGTTTCTTAACATTGCTTCCTTACCTTAGGGCCTACCATACTCCAGCATGGCTCCATCTTGATTTAACTAATTACATCTGCAATGACCCTATTTCCAAACAAGTTCACATTCTGAGGTATGTTGTCATTAGGGTTTCAACATATCATTTTGGGGTACACAATTCAACCCTTAACAATCCCCTTGGACACTCAGGTACTTTGGCCTCAATACTCTAGTTTTCCCTTTAAAAATCTTTATTATAACGCAAGCTTTCCAAATGTTTCAAACTGTGCTAACACCTCCAGTTACATTTTGTCAGATCCACTCCCTACGCATTAAAATGCTTCTGTTCCAAGGTCAAAGGACTCAGGGAAGCCCAGGACTCATCCCCTGCATTTTCACTAATCCCTACCTTCAATAAGTTGGCAATGAGATTAATTAAGAGGCAAAAGAAAGGGGCATTATGGGCCCACCTGATAAGCCACTGAAGCTCTGCAAAAATAATCCAAAGTGATAGAGCTAACTATCTATGAGGGAACATGTGCAGATAACATAATTGAAATCCAGAAACAGTCCATCACATCCCAGGGGAAATCCTGTGTAGAGATTCTACTGAACACAGTTAAATAAATCAGGTAGTGTGGAGAGCAGTAAAATGTACATTTAAATGTGTCAAGCCCATGTGTCTACAACAGCACAGTTGCCCAAGCATAAGGGAGGGATGTTTTGTCAACAAATGCAGCTCTGTTTAGGGAGGTGGTTGGTCAGAGCTTAATTCTGCAGAAATGATCAAATGGGAAGCAAAGCCATGAAGGGGCAGAGGGAGCAGAGGGAAATGTAGTTGTCAGCACACTCTCATAGACACACACACACACACGTACACACACACACACACACACACTCACACTCACATACTCATCAGGCTTTCTTATAACAATGCTAGAATTTGCCCAAGATAGTTTGCTGAGGTTAAAGAGGACAAGTTCAGCCCTCCAGTGCAAATAGTTACCTGAAAGTGGCTTGAATTTTAGCCTTTACCAGTGTACAGACAGTGAAAACATGCCATCCACATAAAGCTGATAACAGGTAATATCAGAAACATTCTGAATTCCAAATAACATGAAGTTGTGAGAATTGATTATGCCACATCAAGGTAAGGATTAAAAGTGAGTTATAATGGAAACAAATGATGAGAGATGATTAACTGTCTATTAGATTAGCAATGATTCAAAGTATCACCAACATGCGAAAAATAAGCACTGTAATACCTAATTGTAAAGGATATAAATTAGTAATAGAATTTTGAATGTAACGTGTTTTTTTCATTTTTTATTAGTTATCTATTTTATACATATTAGTGTATATATGTCAATCCCAATCTCCCAATTCATCCCACCAATGCCCCCCTGTAACGTGTTAATATAAAAGTTTTCAAATTGTATAGTTTTGGAAGAAAAACTTCAGGAACTTACAAAGAAATGCGTACAAAGATATCTGCATATGTATGAGCAAGAGTGTAAAGTATACTATTGTCAGAATAGAAAATATGCTAAGGGAAATAAACTTTCATCACTAGGATACAGATGAAATAAATTTTGGAGCATCCATATGATGAAATGCCTGGTCAGTGTAAAAAAAACCTGAAATTATGTTGTAAAATAACTTAAAATATTATGATATAAAAATATTTGCATGGAAAGATGGTCATAATAAGTGCAAACATGGCTCACAAAGATCATTAATGGAATCGTAAACTTCAACCATCTGGGGAAGGCAAAAATCCCATCCACCGCAACTATCAGTTCGAAAGTAAAGTTGTACCGCATAATATCAGGATGTTATTTAAGAGTGCTCTTAAAAGAACACATGGTGTGTGGCTAACAGGGTCTTGGTGCCCTGGCTGGGTGTCAGGCCTATGCCTCTGAGGTGGGAGAGCCTAGTTCAGGACACTGGTCCACCAGAGACCTCCCAGCTTCACATAATATCAAACGGCAAAAGGTCTCCCAGAGATCTCCATCTCAACACTAAGACCCAGCTCCACTCAATGACCAGCAAGCTACAGTGCTGGGCACGCTATGCCAAACAAATAGTAAGACAGGAACACAACCACATCCATTAGCAGAGAGGCTGCCTAAAATCATAATAAGGTCACAGACACCCCAAAACACACCACCGGGCATGGGCCCACCCACCAGAAAGGCAAGATCCAGACTCATCCACCAGAACACTGGCACTAGTCCCCTCCACCAGGAAGCCTACACAACCCACTGAACCAACATAAGTCACTGGGGGCAGACACCAAGAACAATGCAAACTATGAACCTGGAGCCTGTAAAAAGGAGACCCCAAACACAGTAAGTTAAGCACAATGAAAGAACAGAGAAACACACAGCAGATGAAGGAGCAAGGCAAAAACCCACCAGACCTGAAAAATAAAGAGGAAATAGGCAGTCTACCTGAAAAGGCACTCAGAATAATGATAGTAAAGAAGATCTAAAATCCTGGAAATAGAATGAAGAAAATACAAGAAATGTTGAACAAGGACCTAAAGAACTAAAGAGCAAAGAAACAGAGATGAACAATACAATAAATGAAATTTTAAAATTTCTAGAAGGGACCAATACCAGAAAAACTGAGGCAGAAGAACAGATAAGTGACCTGGAGGATAAAATAGTGGAAATAACTACTGCAGAGCACAATAAAGAATAAAGAATGAAAAGAACTGAGGACAGTCTCAGAGACCTCTGGGACAACATTAAACCCACCAACATTCGAATTATAGGAGTCCCAGAAGAAGAAGAGAAGAAGAAAGGGACTGAGAAAATATTTGAAGAGATTATAGTTGAAAACTTCCCTAATATGGGAAAGGAAATAGTTAATCAAGTCCAGGAGCACAGAGAGTCCCATACAGTATAAATCCAAGGAGAAACACACCAAGACACATCTTAATCAAACTGTCATAAATTAAACACAAAGAACAAAAATTAAAAGCAGCAAGGGAAAAAACAAGTAACATATAAGGGAATCCCCATAAGGTTAACAGCTGATCTTTCAGCAGAAACTCTGCAAGCCAGAAGCGGGTGGCAGGACATATTTAAAGTGATGAAAGAGAAAAACCTACAAACAAGATTACTCTACCCAGCAAGGATCTCATTCAGATTTGACGGAGAAATTAAAAGCTTTACAGAGAAGCAAATGCTACGAGAATTCAGCACCACCAAACCACAAATGCTAAAGGAACTTCTCTAGGCAGGAAACACAAGAGAAGGAAACGACCTACAATAATAAACCCAAAACAATTAAGAAAATGGTAATAGGAACATACATATTGATAATTACCTTAAATGTAAATAGATTAAATGCTCCAACCAAAAGACATAGACTGGCTGAATGGATACAAAAACAAGACCCGTATATATGCTGTCTACAAGAGACCCACTTCAGACCTAGGGACACATACAGACTGAAAGTGAGGGGATGGAAAAAGATATTCCATGCAAATGGAAATCAAAAGAAAGCTGGAGTAGCAATTCTCATATCAGAAAAAAATAGACTATAAAACAAAGACAATTACAAGAGACAAAGAAGGACAGTACATAATGATCAAGGGATCAATCCCAGAAGAAGATATAACAATTGTAAATATTTATGCATCCAATATAGGAGCACCTCAATACATAAGGCAAATACTAACAGCCATAAAAGGGGAAATTAACAGTAACACAATCATAGTAGGGGACTTTAACACCCTACTTTCAACAATGGACAGATCATCCTAAATGAAAATAAATAATGAAACACAAGCTTTAAATGATATATTAAACAAGATGGACTTAATTGATATTTATAGGACATGCCATCCAAAAACAACAGAATACACATTCTTGTCAAGTGCTCATGGAACATTCTTCAGGATAGATCATATCCTGGATCACAAATCAAGCCTTGGTAAATTTAAGAAAATTGAAATCATATCAAGTATCTTTTCCGACCAGAATGCTATGAGACTAGATATCAATTACACGAAAAAATCTGTAAGAAATACAAACACATGGAGGCTAAACAACACACTACTTAATAACCAAGAGATCACTGAAGAAATCAAAGAGGAAATCAAAAAATACCTAGAAACAAATGACAATAAAAACACAACGACCCAAAACCTATGGGATGCAGCAAAAGCACTTCTAAGAGGGTAGTTTATAGCTATACAAGCCTACCTTAAGAAACAAGAACCATCTCAAATAAACACCCTAACCTTACACATAAAGCAATTAGAGAAAGAAGAACATAAAAAGCCCAAAGTTAGCAGAAGGAAAGAAACCATAAGGTTAGTTCAGAAATAAATGAAAAAGAAATGCTAGCAAAGATCAATAAAACTAAAAGCTGGTTCTTTGATAAGATAAAGAAAATTGATAAACCATTAGCCAGACTTATCAAGAAAAAAAGAGAGAAGACTCAAATCAATAGAAGTAGAAATGAAAAAGGAGAAGTAACAACTGACATTGCAGAAATACAAAGGATCATGAGAGATTACTACAAGCAACTATATGCCAATAAAATGGACAACCTGGGAGAAATGGAAAAATTCTTAGAAATGCACAGCCTTCTGAGTCTGAACCAGGAAGAAATAGAAAATATGAACAGACCAATCACAAGCACTGAAAATGAAACTGTGATTAAATATCTTCCAACAAACAAAAGCCCAGGAACAGACGGCTTCACAGGCGAATTCTGTCATTTAGAGAAGAGCTAACACCTATCCTTCTCAAACTCTTCCAAAATACAGCATAGGGAGGAACACTTCCAAACTCATTCTACGAGGCCACCATCACTCTGATACCAAAACCAGACAAAGATGTCACAGGAAAGAACACAACAGGCCAATATCACTGATGAACATAGATGCAAAAATCTTCAAAAAATACTAGCAAACAGAATTCAACAGCACATTAAAAGGATCATACACTATGATCAAGTTCCTGGTTCAACCCAGGAATGCAAGGATTCTTCAATATACGCAAATCAATCAACATGATACACCGTATTAACAAATTGAAGGAGGAAAACCATATGATCATCTCAAGAGATGCTGAGAAAGCTTTTGAGAAAATTCAGCACACAGTTATGATAAATACCCTACAGAAAGTAGGAATAGAGGGAACTTTCCTCAACATAATAAAGGCCATATATGACAAACACACAGTCAACATCGTCTTCAATGGTGAAAAACTGAAACCATTTCCACTAAGATCAGGAATAAGACAAGGTTGCCCACTCTCACAGCTATTACTCAACATAGCTTTGGAAGTTTTAGCCACAGCAATCAGAGAAGAAAAAGAAATAAAAGGAATCCAAGTTGGAAAAGAAGAAGTAAAGCTATTACTGTTTGCATATGACATGATACTATACATAGAGAATTCTAAAGATGCTACCAGAAAACGATGAGAGCTAATCAATGAATTTGGTAACATACTAGGATAGAAAATTAATGCACAGAAATCTCTTGCATTCCTATACACTAATGATGAAAAATCTGAAAATGAAATTAAGAAAACACTCCCAGTTACCATTGCAACAAAAAGAATAAAATATCTAGGAATAAACCAACCTAAGGAGACAAAAGACCTGTATGCAGAAAATTATAACACACTGATGAAAGAAATTAAAGATGACACAAATAGATGGAGAGATATACCATGTTCTTGGATTGGAAGAATCAACATTGTGAAAATGAGGCTACTACCTAAAGCAATCGACAGATTCAATGCAATCCCTATTTGTATGGAAACCCAAAAGACCCCAAATAGCCAAAGCAATCTTGAGACAGAAAAATGGAGCTGGAGGAATCAGGCTCCCTGAGTGCAGACTATATTACAAAGCTACAGTAATCAAGACAGTATGGTACTGGCACAAAAACAGAAATATAGATCAAAGGAACAGGATAGAAAGCCCAGAGATAAACCCACGCACATATGGTCACCTTATCTTTGATAAAGGTGTCCAGAATATACAGTGGAGAAAAGACAGCCTCTTCAATAAGTGGTGCTGGGAAAACTGGATAGCTACGTGTCAAAGAATGAAATTAGAATGCTCCCTAACACCATACACAAAAATAAACTCAAAATGGATTAAAGACCTAAATGTAAGGCCAGACACCATTAAACTCTTAGAGGAAAACATAGGCAGAACACTGTATGACATAAATCACGGCAAGATCCTTTTTGACCCACCTCCTAGAGAAATGGGAATAAAAACAAAAATAAACAAATGGGACCTAATGAAACTTAAAAGCTTTTGCACAGCAAAGGAAACCATAAACACGATGAAAAGACAACTCTCAGAATGGGAGAAAATATTTGCAAATGAATCATCAGACAAAGGATTAATCTCCAAAATATATAAACAGCTCATGCAGCTCAATATTTAAAAGACAAACAACCCAATCCAAAAATGGGCAGAAGACCTAAATAGACATTTCTCCATAGAAGACATACAGATGACCAAGAAGCACATGAAAAGCTGCTCAACATCACTAATCATTAGAGAAATGCAAATCAAAACTACAATGAGGTATCACCTCACACCAGTTAGAATGGGCATCATCATAAAATCTACAAACAACCAATGCTGGAGAGAGTGTCGAGAAAAGGGACCCCCCCTTGCACTGTTGGTGGGAATGTAAATTGATACAGCCACTATGGAGAACAGTATGGAGTTTCCTTAAAGAACTAAAAATAGAATTACCATATGACCCAGCAATCACACTACTGGGCATATACCCAGAGAAAACCATAATTCAAAAATAGTCATGTCCCACAATGTTCACTACAGCTCTATTTACTATAGCCAGGACATGGAAGCAACTTAAGTTTCCATCGACAGATGAATGGATAAAGAAGATGTGGCACATGTATACAATGGAATATTACTCAGCCATAAAAAGAAACGAAATTGAATTATTTGTTGTGAGTTGGATGGACCTAGAGTCTGTCTTACTCTGACTCTAGTAAGTCAGAAAGAGAACAACAAATGCCGTATGGTAACACATATATATGGAACGTGAAAATAAAAATGGAATAAAGATGCAGACGTAGAGAATGGACTTGAGGACACGGGGAGGGGGAAGGGTAAGCTGGGATGAATTGCGAGAGTGATATGGAGATATATACACTATCAAATGTAAAATAGATAGCTAGTGGGAAGCAGCCACATAACACAGGGAGATGAGCTCGGTGCTTTATGTCCACCTAGAGGGGTGGGATAGGGGGAGTGTGGGAGGGAGATGCAAGAGGGAGGGGCTATGGGGATATATGTATACGTATACCTGATTCACTGTGTTATACAGCAGAAACTAACACAACATTGTAAAGCAATTATACTCCAATAAAGATGTTGAAAGAAAAAGATCATTAATGACATGGATGCTTCGTTGCTTATATACAGGTCTCTAGCTATTTGGCCTTAGGTCTCAAAGGATAAAAATAAAAATCTTTTTGTTCTCACATAGAGCTTTCTCTTCAGCATGGTAAGAGGCTGAATTTTCTGTCTGGTGCCTGTCAGTATCCTTGTACACTAGCAATGCCTCCCTTTCCCCCCAGACTTTCAGAAATTTGTCCGGTGAGTTTTGGCCACCCTTCCCTCCCACCTTCCAGTTCCGGAAAGCTCAAGCTGCAGTTCAGGTTTGTGTCACGAGGTGGCACCAACGTACCGCTACCGTCAAACTTCTCTACAAAGACATTTATTCAAGGAGCAAAAGAATACAGTACTCTCCCTTAAACGCCAGCCTTTGAACCTATGCACTGAATAATTCTAATATTGTCTGAAAAAAAACTCATCGTAAAAGAAGACTGTAAAGATGTATATTCCAGGGACTGCACACGATGAACCACCAGGTGGCAATAGCTCCTTGGCAGTGGGCGGCAGGCGCGTGGAAGGCACCGCAGGCAGAGGTGACTGAGAGAGGATGGGGCATAGGAGCGATGTCTGGGTAGCTGTGTCCAGGGTCATGGACAAGAGATGCCCGATAGGGGGTGGGGGAAGGTCTGGGAAGCCTGTACAGGGGTGGGGTAATGGAGAGTGAAATGCCGTGTTCTCTGGGAGGGACCTTCTGCAGCCTATACACTTCAGCCTACACTGACGGAAGAGATACATCAATGAACGCGATGTAGATTTGTGGTCAAAAGCAGGTGGAACTGTTTTAATATAGATATGAATTTTCCAAAAAGAATTGGTATCATAGTAAACAAATCATATATCGTTTGTTACTTTTGGAAAAGGTACTTCTTTCCCTTAAAACAGAAAAAAAAGGGGGGAGGGGATAGATGCCATCTGGTGGCCAGACCCAGGATTGCAATCTCTGAGAGTATCAGACCAGGGGACTGGTCAGCAAAAGGAACGAAGGGATAGAGGTTGTGATTTTGTCTTAGTGATTGCAGCCAGTATTTTCTGGAAACTTGCGCTTACTGTGAGCAATCCCTCTGTGTCCATCATTTTCTGAGATCTCTAAACCTGAGATAGGGTGTCCAGCCCTGCCCCGAACTAAAGAGAAAGCTGCACTTGTAAGCATGTGTTTGGGGTGATAGAGCTGGAGGAGACCTAGAAACACACACACACACAGTCAATTCCATTTTAAAATCTACTTCATTTCCCCAGGAAACTGAATACAATGAATGCTTTTCCAAAGTAATAAATACATGTTCACATTACCTTTGTCAGTCTGTTCACAGTACTTTGTTTTCAATTTTTTATGAAAATGCTTTTTTCCTGAATACATTCCAAACAATACATGAAAGTACATTTTCTCACCTCTCTTACAGGCCTGACTCCCGCCCCTTGACCCAAAAGGATCTGTTGTCATAGAACAGTGCCTCCCCTCCAGACGTGTCCCTGTAGGTGAGGGTACATGATCATAGACAACTGCACACACACAGGTGTCTCTTCCTAAAGAGGAATCACATTATTCATCTTTTGCATCTTGTCTTTTCCACTTAATATTCTTCTTAGGATTTATATTTTCATCTCATTAATTGTAGTTGTGATGGTTAATTTTATGTGTTAACTCAGCTGGCTATGGGATGCCCAGATTAACCATGATTCTGGTTGTGTTTGAGGGTGTTTCTGGATGAGATTAGTATTTGAACTGGTGGACTCAGTAGACTGTCCTCCCCGCTGTGGGTGGGACTCATCCAATCTGTTCAAAGCCTGAATTGAACAAAAGGCAGAGGGAGGAGGAACTCCCCCACTTCTGCTTCCTGCTGCACTGCCTGACATCTCATCTCACCTTCTCTGGCCCTCACTCCGGGATTTAAGCCATCAGCTTCCGGGGTTCTCAGGCCTTTGGACTCAGACTGAACTACGCCACCAGCTTTCCTGGGTCTCCAGCTTGCAAGGGACAGACTGTGGGACCTCTCAGCCTCCATAACTGCACAAGCCAATTCCTTTTGATGAATCTCCTTTTATATATAAATACATATCCTGCTGTTTCCATTTCTCTGTAGAACCCTGAATAACACACTAGTGGTTTAGGCATATTTTAACATGTTTACTATTCATATATATATATTTATTTGAGTTCTTTGTTGAAATTAGTTGCCAATCATTTGTTAATGAGTGTGCTTCACAAATCATGGATATTAACCCACTATGAGGCGTAGTTTACAGATGTTTTCTCCCCTCTTTTAACATAACTTTTTTTTAATTTAGAAAGTTTTCAATTTCAATAATTAGACTTAAAAACAATGCAAGTATTATTAAAAAAGGAAAGAAAACGTGAGGAGCATGTACCGCCAGCCTCCAGGCAGGTTAGAGCATTCAGAGTCCTGGAGGCATCAAGAGAAAATGCAAAAAAAACTTTAAAGTATTTCCACAGTTGGCTGTTGACCTGGAGAAAACAAAGGTGTCTTCCTGATTTACATAAACTCCCCTAAAGTCAGTACCCTGGTATGATGTTGGCCAAAATGATGGGTAACTTGAATAGCTGTTAGGATTAAAGAAGACAAAATATAAAGCACAATTTCTTAAAGCACTTCCTTACATATCACTTTCCTTCCCTCCAGATCACCTGTCTCAAGGGCAACACCTGAGCCTCTGTCTGAGCCCTACTCCCCACTTCAGGAATCAGCCAATGGATGTGGCCCAGACACCCAGGTCTCTTGGAATAAGGGGCAGAATTTCATCTCCTCTGTAATCTTCCTCACTCTGAGGGGCTGGTGAGTGAATACCCGCGGGGCCACAATAGCAGGGAGTGTGACTGACCATTTTTCCAGCCCTGGAAGCCCATTGTCTAAAAGGGAGGCCGCTCTGTGTCCTCTATGGAGGGCGAGGGGTAGAACCTCATCCCATCCTGCCACTTACTGGAGAGCTGACCTAGGCTCTGTCAGCCTGAGCTTGGGCATCTGTGATGTGGGACTCACGATACCTATGTCACAGAGCTGTCCTGAGGGGTGAATGACAAATACTGCCCAGAGTATATGGCACGTGGTGGGACTTCAAAGGCTTTTTAAAAGTCGAGACTCAGTAGCAGGGGCTGGCTGAGACTTAGGGCTAAGGCAGGCATTATGGAAAGGTGTTTTTCATTGTTTCTCCTAATGAGAATACACATATCTTTATGATGGAAGCAAATCTCTCTCTGGTGTGCGTTGAGTTCAAAGTTTAAAAGACAGAAGGATCTCTAGTTTCCTGGGAGACTCAGAAGCTCCTAAGAGCTGCCCAACATCGTGCCTCTGCGCCGACCCTAATCCAGTTCCCCACACTGGGAAGGCAGGCTTGCCTTTGACTCACCTGGTGAGCTCAGTGAGAGATGGCACCAGGGCAGCAAGCCGTAGTGTTTGCCTAACTGCTGCTCCTGGACTGCTACGCATGTTAATACGTTTATAGGAAAATTCTAGACCTGTCTCCCATTCAACAGTGTAGGGGTCCTCAGATCACGCGTCATCCAGTGACGTCACACCACAATTTCAACCATCCACTGCCTCACTGAGAGGCAAAATTCCACAAATTACTTCCATTTCTTTGACACACAAGTATCCATCTTACCATTCACTAATAACTGAATATATATTGTTAAATCCCATACTGTTCCATTGGAGGCATCTCATTAACTCTATATTGGAAATAGGAGGGTAAGAGGGGAAATGAATTATGGGCAAATTCAAAGGTTAAATCTGAGATGACATGGCTCCTTCACATTAACTTTTTTCTTTAAATTAAGACTACATTTTTTAGACAGTTGTACAATCACAGCAAAATTGACTGGGAGGTACAGAGATTTCCCATATACCCCCCGTCCCCATACATGAATAGCCTCCCTCATTAACATCCCCCATCAGAGTGGTACATTTGTTACAATTGATGAAACTACGTGGACACATCATAATCACGCAAAGTCCACAGTTTACCTTAGGGTTCATTCTTGGTGTTGTACATTCTATAGGTTTGGACAAATGTATAATGACATGTACCTATCATTATGATACCACACAGAGTAGTTTCATTGCCCTAAAAATGCTCTGTGCTCTGCTTATTCATCCTCTTCCTTTCTCCTTGAAAATCCTAGCAATCACTGATAATTTTACTGTTTCATAGTTTGCTGTTTCCAGAATGTCATATAGTTGGAATCATACAATATGTAGCTTTTACTTTTTTTTTTTTTTTTGGCGGTACGCAGGCCTCTTACTGTTGTGGCCTCACCCGTTGTGGAGCACAGGCTCCGGACACGCAGGCTCAGCGGCCACGGCTCACGGGCCTAGCCGCTCCGCGGCATGTGGGATCTTCCCGGACCGGGGCACGAACCCGTGTCCCTTGCATCGGCAGGCGGACTCTCAACCACTGCACCACCCAGGAAGCCCTTAAGTTATTTTTAAAATAAATTTATTTATTTATTTGTATTTATTTTTGCCTGTGTTGGGTCTTCGTTGCTGTGCGTGGGCTTTCTCTAGTTGTGACGAGTGGGGGCTACTCTATGTTGCAGTGGGCAGGCTTCTCATTGCAGTGGCTTCTCTTGTGGCAGAGTATGTGCTCTAGGCATGTGGACTTCAGTAATTGTGGCACATGGGCTCAGTAGTTGTGGCTCACGGGCTCCAGAGCACAGGCTCAGTAGTTGTGGTGCACGGGCCTATTTGCTCCGCAGCATGTGGGTTCTTCCCAGACCAAAGCTCGAAACTGTGTCCCCTGCATTGGCAGGCAGATTCTTAACCACTGTGCCACCAGGGAAGTCCCTTCTTATTTTTTATTGCGGTAACATTGGTTTATAACATTATATGTTTCATGTGTACAACATTATATTTCTAATGCTGTGTACACTACAGGGTACTCACTGCCAAAAGCTGTTTCCAGCTGTCACCATATAGTTTATCCCCTTTACACATTTTACCTTCTCCCTCTCTGCCTTTGTTTGGCTTGTTCATTTATTTTGTTTGTTTTATTCCACATATGGATGAAATCATATGGTATTTGTCTCATTTCATATGACTTATTTCACTTAGCATAATATCCTCAAGGTCCATCCATATTGTTGTAAATGGCAAGATTTCATCTTTTTATGGCTGTGTAGTATTCCAGTGAGTGTGTGTGTGTGTGTGTGTGTGTGTGTGTGGTGTGTATGTGTATAACATCTTCTTTATCCATTCATCCATTGATGGGTACTTGGCTATTGTAAATAATTCTGCAATGAACACTATTAGAATGGCTATTATCAAAAAGGCAAGAAATAAGTGTTGGCAAAGATGTGGAGAAAAGGGAACCTATATATAGGTTGTATGTTGGAATGTAAATTGGTAAAATCAGTATGGAAAACGGTATGGAGATGCCTCAATAAATTACAAATAGAACTACCATATGATCCAGCTATCCCACCTCTAGGTATTTATCCAAATATGAAAACACTACTTCAAAAAAGATACGTAGTCTTCTTCTGATTGGCTTCTTTCACTTAGTAATATGCACTTAAAGTTTGTTCATGTCTTTTCGAGGCTTAATAGATCATTTCTTTTTAATGCTGAATAATAATATCCCACTGTATAAATGTACCACAGTTTATTTATCCATTCACCTAATTAAGGACATCTTAGTTGCTTCCAAGTTTTGGCAATTACAAATAAAGCTGCTATAAACATCTGTGTGCAGGTTTCTGTGTGGACATAAGTTTTGAACTCCTTTGGGTAAACACCTAGGAGTGTGATTACTGGATTGTGTGGTAAGAGTATGTTTAGTTTGGTAAGAAACTACCAAACTGTCTTCCAAAGTGCTGTAACCATTTTGCATTCCCATCAGCAATAGATGAGAGATCCTGTTGTTCCAATTCCTCTCCAACTCCAGTTGCCAGTGTTCTGAATTTTGGCCATTCTAATAAATGTGTAGTGGTATCTCATTGTTGTTTTAATTTGCACTTCTCTGATGATATATGATGTGGAGTATCTTTACTTACGTTTATTTGCCATCTGTATACCTTCTTTGATGAGTTGTCTGTTAAGGTCTTTGTCCCACATGAAAATTAGGTTGTTCATTTTCTTATTGCTGAGTTTTAAGAATTCTTTGTATATTTGGGATGACTGTCATTTATCAGATATGTCTTTTGCAAATATTTTCTTCCATTCTTTGACTTGTCTTCTCTTTCTCTTGACACTGTCCTTTGCAGAGCGAAAGTTTCTAATTTTCATGAATTCCAGCTTATCAATTATTTATTTCACAGATTGTGCCTTTGGTATTATATCTAAAATGACATTGCCATAAAAAAGGGTAACTAGGTTTTTTCCTAAATCTTCTAGCCATTTTATAGTTTTATGTTTTAAATTTAGGGCTGTGATCTATTTTGAGTTATTTTTGTGAATGGTGTAAGGTCTGTGTCTAGATTCATTTTTTCCCATGTGCATGTCTGGTTCTTTCAGCACCATTAGTAAAAACTATCTTTACTCCATTCTTTTGCCTTTGCTCCTTCGTTGAAGATCAGTTGACTATATTTATGTGGGTCTATTTACAGGCTCTTTATTGTTCCATTGATCTATTTGCTCTTTTGCCAATACCACAGTGTTGTGAACTTTATAAAAAGCCTTGAAGTTGGGTAGCATCAGCCCTCCAACTTTGTTCTTCTCCTTCAGTATCATGTTGGCTATTCTGGGTCTTTTATCTCTCCATATAAACATTAGAATCAGTTTTTCAATATCCACAAAATAACTGGCTGGGATTTGGGGGGGGGGGTTATTGCATTGAACCTACAGATCCAGTCGGGAAGAACTGACACCTTAACAATACTGAGTCTTCTTGTTCATGAACATGGAACATCTCTATTTATTTAGTTCTTTGATTTCATTCATCAGAGTTTTGTAGTTTTCCTCATATAGATCTTGTACATATTTTGTTAGATTTATACATAAGTACTTCATTTTGGAAGGTTATAATGTAAATGGATTGTATTTTCAATTTCAAATCCTACTTGTTCTTTGCTGGTATATAGGAAAATGGCTGACTTTTGTATTTTAACCTTGTATACCACAACCTTGCCATAATTGCTTATTTGTTCTAGAGGGGTATTTTTGTTGTTGATTCTTTTGGATTTTCTACATAGATGATAATGTCATTTGTGAACAAAGACAATTATATTTCTTCCTTCCCAAACTGTATACCTTCTATTTCCTTTACTTACCTTTTTGCATTAGCTAGAACTTCCAGTATTGATACTGAAAAGGAGTTGTGAAAGTGAACATCCTTGCTTTGTACCTGATTTTATTGGGAAAACTTTAAGTTTCTCACCATTAATATGATGTTAGCTGTAGGTTTTTTGTAGATATTCATTATCAATATGAGGAATTTCTCCTCTATTCCTAGTTTATTGAGAAGGTTTTTTTTTTCAATCATGAATGAGTGTCGCATTTTCTCAAATGCTTCTGTCAAATGCACTGATGTGATCATGCGATCAATCTATTATACTTCCCTTTGCAATTCTATTAGTTTTTGCCTCACATATTTTTATACTTTGTTGTCAAGCACATAAATGTTAAAGACTGTTATGTCTTGGAGAACTGACTTCTTTAATCATTATAGAATGCCTTTCTTTATCCCTGATAACTCCCCTTGATTTGAAGTCTGCTCTGTCTGAAATGAATATAGCTACTTCTGCTTTCTTTTGGTTAGTGTTAGCATATTCCCCACGCATTTACTTTTAATCTATATGAATCTTTGTATTTAAAGTGAGTTTCTTGTAGACAACATATGGGTAGGTCTTGTTTTCTGAAAAATATTATATTCAACTATTTAATGTGCCTACTCACAAGTAGTAGACTTCTAAAGGGTTTCTAATTTTTCTTTTTTACCTTTCCTGCATTTCCCATTTTTATCTACAACAAAAGCACTTGCGTTCTGAAGCAAAAAGAATAAAGAGAAAAAATAAGTATCCCCAGCCATTCCACAGTGGGTCAGTGTCAGATAAAGAACATTCCTAAACCAAGGGAATTAGGTAATGAGGTGGCCACAAAACTAATTTATGAATCTATCCACATGACAGTCCCATTTTGGTAGCTTCAGGAAAAATATAATTGCCTAGGGGAAGGGCAAGCATATCTCTCAGATAAACCTTACATTTGACAGTCAGATGACATCTCCACTTCCCTGGATTTTAGATAAAAGTAGTTTCACAACACTCTTTATGTACTCTCCCAAATAAAGCTCCTTGAATTAAAAGAAGGCTCATCCGCTTAACCTCCCAATAATCTAAACAATGAATGCCACAAGGGAGTAAAAGGGTGACAGTCTGCATGGGATCACTCAGAGTTCAGCTCCACAGCATCCAGAGGGGGAAAAACCTTAAACAGTGGGATTCAGGGTTAAAGTTTAGTCACAGGCTTATTCAGGAGCAATCAACACATACATATTAAAACACCACTGAATCACCTTCCTTGTGCAACTAAGAATAATAAAAGGAAAGGAAAATATACACATGCCCAGCACTTGTAATACAAAATCAGATCAAGTTCAAAATGGGATGCATCCTCAAGCCAATCAAGGGATATGGGTAGTAGTCTGGAAACAGAAAAACTAAATTTCACCAGGATACTACAGATTAGATTCTAGGTACACAGGCCTACATGAGTAACTGAATGAAAGCCAGTAAATTAGGCCTGCACTTTGAGCTAGATGGCACTTGGGAAACTAAGCCTTTGAAGACCTCAGGGAAAAAAGGGTTGAAAATAGTATCTGCAGAATGTGCTAGTGCTCCCTACTGCACATAAGCTAAAAATAATGGTTGTGTCCATTTTAGTAGCTCTGCAAGAGAATATACATGGCAAGGAGGGCATATATGGCAGTTCACAATGTTGAGATGTGCATGTGTATTTGCTCTCCTTATGTTTCTTCCTTCCTCCTTTCCATCAGGTAGCCAGCACCTATAGATACAACCATGCAAGAAAACAATACCATATTTCACTTAGGGATATATACATACGTAATAAAATTTATATATATATATATATATATACACACACACACACATAGGTAATAAACTATAAAGAAAAGTATTAAGTATGAAAAACCCAAAATCTTGATAAAAATTACCTCTGGGGAAGAAGGAGACTAATATAATCAGAGAAGATTCAAAGTGAGTTTCAACTGCATATGTGATATTTTATTTCTCAATTTGAATATACAGAAGTCTGTTATATTATTTTCTATAAATCTATGACTGAAAATTTCAAAACAATCGTTCTTTCTATAAGCTTTAATTCTGCTCTGAAAAATGATCCATTACTAACTTAGAAATTGTGGAAAATATTGTCAAGTCCAGAGATAAATAAATAAATAACCAGAAACCTACCATTCAGTGATTTAAAAATAATGTATGATGTTTGTGCATTTACTCTAATCATATTCTCCAGGTATGTACATATAATGCTTATATATTACATATGGGTCTCATATCTCTGGAGGCTCAATATTAGCTATAAAGATCATGAAATCAGTAATTAAATTTGCCCAGCTCACATCTAATTTTATCTAACACCAAAGCCCATGTTGCTAACCATTGGGATATACAAACTTTTTCTGTTATGGATGAGGCCAACACAAGGGAAATGACTACGCTTGGTCCTATAAAAAATAAATCTGTATTTAGGACATAGGTATCCTGATTTCAGTGTGTTATAAGGCAGACCCTTCTTAATACTCTGTTATTTTGTACTTTCTTCTTTCTGGCGCTCAATGGGTTAATGCTATTCCAATGTGAAAATGGAAGATAAAAGGGGAAGAGAAGAAAATACATTAAAAACTAATAAGAGAAGTGATGTCAGCAAAATGGCAGGCTAAGAAGCTCCAGGCCCTCATTCACCCACAAAAACATTATAAAAAAATAACTAGAGACTTGATAAAATAACTTTATAAGAGATCTGAGAATAGTCAAAGGTCTACAGCAACTAAGGAACACCCAGTCAGGAAAAGACCTAATTAAAAATGGTAGGGAAAGTTTTGAGTCATTACTTACCCTTTCCTTACCACCTGCCCAGTGTGGCAGCAGTTTTGATTTGGAGGAGGTGGCAACCCAGTTCCCAGTCCATCCTTCAAACCAGAGGAAGTAGAGTAGACCTTATTTCCAATATTCTAACTTGTCTGAGTGCTGCCTGAAGGACTCCTCTTTGTTTTTCCTAACTTTGCAGACAGGTGGGAAAGGCAACAGTGCCTGTGAAAGGGGCAAGGAGACTATAGGTCTACAGAAAGCTGAGACAAGAGATTATAGGTGGAGGCATACAATAGACTATCTAAGGTGCCAAGAAGAATCTGGGGTGAGACTCTTTGGGAAATTAATACATTTAAAAGTAGCCACCTATAAAGGGGAACTGAGATATTCAGACACAGGCCCACACAACATGCATGTTCAGAAAAGGCCTGAGAAGATCTTAAGCTTTCACTTCAGGCTAATTCCTATGATCAGAGCAAGTCCAGCTCATTGGTAAAGGATCACCCTTGTAGAGAGCAAGTCTGCAAAGACTGGTAGAGGTAGTTGTTATTTGAGATGTTCACACTGCAACCAAAAATGACAAAGCATACAAAGAAACAGGAAAATATAGCCCATTCAAAGGCACAGAAAAATTGATAGAACCATCTCCACCCAAAGAAGCCCTGACATAGGACTTACTAGACAAAGATTTTAAAGCAACTGTCTTATATATGCTCAAGAGACAAAGGAAAACAGACAAAGAACTAAAGGCAATCAGGAAAAAGAAGTATGAATAAAATGAGAATATCAGCAGAGACAGAAATTTTTAAAAGGAACAAAACAAATTCTGGAGCTGAATAATATTATAATGTAATTGAAAAATTCATTAGAATGGTTCAATTGTAGATTTGATCAGGCAGAAGAAAGAATCAGCGAACTCAAAGATAGGACATTTGTAAGTATTGAGTCTGAGGAGCAGAAAGAAAAAATAATGAAGAAAAGTGAACAGAGCCTAAGGGTCTTATGGGATACCATCAAGAGGACCAAAATACACATCATGTGAGTCCCAGAAGGATAAGAGAGCCAGAAAGTGGCAGAAAGATTACATGAAAAAAATAATGGCCAAAAACTTCCCAGCTTTGACATAATATGTAAATGTACAAGTAAAAGAGGCTCAACAAACTGCAGCTGTGACAAACACAAACAGTCCCACACCAACAAATATTAAAATTGAACTGTCAATAGGAAAAGACAGAGAGAATCTTGCAAGTAGCAAGAGAAAATCACCTTATCACATACAAGGGATCCTCAATAATATTATCAGCTGATTTGTCAGCTGAAACTTTAGAGGCCAGATGTGGTAGGATAATATATTTAAAGTACTTAAAGAAAGAATCTATCAAATGAGAATTCTATATCTGTCAAAACTATCCTTCAAAAATGAGGGTGAAATCAAGGCATTCCCAGATAAACAGAAGCTGAGGAAGTTCATTAGCACTAGACCTGCCCTACAAGAAAGACTAATGGGAGTCCTTCAAGTTGAAAGGAAAGGACACTAAACAATAACTTGTGGCTATATAAAACTATAAAGATCTCTGGTAAGGTAAATATATGGACAAATATAAAAATCAGTATTTAAAAATTTTTGGTTTCTAAATCCACTTTTAATTTTGTACAGGATTTAAAAGACAAATACATCAAAAAATAATAAATCTATTTTAATAGTTACACAACGTATAAAAACGTAATTGGTGATATCAATAACAAAAAGTGGGTGGGAGGAGGACAACACTATAAACAAACTGGCCTTAACAGACATATACAGAACACTCCAACAAACAACAGCAACATATACATTGTTCTCAACTGCACATGGAATATTGTCCAGAATAGGCCATGTTAGTTACAAAACTAGTCTTAATAAATTTTGAAAGATTGAAATCATACAAATTATCTTTTTAAATCACAATAGAATGAAACTAGAAATCAGTAACAGAAGGAAAACTGAAAAATTCACAACTGTGTGGAAATTAAACAACATACTCTTAAACAACCAATGGGGCAAAGAAAAAAACACAAGGGAACTTAGAAAATACCATGAGACAAATATAAGTGAAAATGCAACAACCAAAACTTATGGTACAGCGAAGCAGTGCTGAGATGGAAATTTATAACTGTCAATGCTTACATGAAAGAGATGATCTCAAATTAACAATCTAACTTTACAGCTTAAGGAACTAGGAAAAGAAGAACAAACTAAACCCAAACCTAACAAAAGGAAGGAAATAATATGTGTGGTTTAAAGTGGAGATAAATAAAAACAGAAAGCAGAAAAACAAAAGAAAAAAATCAATGAAACCAAAATGGTTCTTAGAAAATATCAACAAAATTGACAAATCTTTAGCTACACTGACTAAATAAAAAGAGATTACACAAATACTAACATCAGAAATGAAAGTGGGGACATTACTACTGATTTTACAGAAATGAAAAGGATTATAAGAGAATACAATGGACAATTATACACCAACAAACTGAATAACCTGGATGAAATGAACAAATTCCTAGAAACACACAGCCTACCAATTGAATCATGAATAAACAGAAAATCTTTCATTCATTGCTGGTGGAAGTGCAAGATGGTATGGCCACCTTGGAAGACAGTTTGGCAGTCTCTTAGAAAGCTAAACATACTCTTACCTCATGATCTAGCAATTGCACTCCTTAGGATTTACCCAAATATGTTGAAAACTTATGTCCAAACAGAAACCTGCACAAGGATGTTTATAGCAGTTTTATCCATAATTGCCTAAACCTGTTAGCAATCAAGATGTCCTTCAGTAGGTGAATGGATAAATAAACTGTGGTACATTTATACAATGGAATATTATTCATTGCTAAAAAGAAATGACCCATCAAGCCTTGAAAAGACGTGGATGAACTTTAAATGCATATTACTAAATTAAAGAAGTCAATCAGAAAAGGCTACACATTGTATGGTTCCAACTATATGGCATTCTGGCAACGGCATGAATATGGAGACAGTAAAAAGATCAGTGATCGCCAGTGGCTGGGGGAAGAGAGGGATTAATAGGTTGGGCATAGAACAATTTTAGGGCAGTGAAATTTTTCTGTATGATATTACAATTGTGGACATATCTCAGCATATATTTGCCTAAACCCACAGACTGTACAACACCAAGAGTGAACCGTAATGTAAGCTATGGACTTTGGGTGATAATGATGTGTCAATGTGGGTTCATCGATGTGCCACAATGGTGTGGAATTTTGATAGTGAGGGAGGCTGTGTGCTGAAGGGGTCATATGGGAACTCTTTAATTTTCTGTCCATTTTTCTGGGAACCTAAAACTGCTATAAGAAAATGGTCTATTTTCAAATATTCTCAAAGTATTGAAGAAGAGGGAACACTTCTTAACTCATTTTGTAAAACCGATATTATTCTGATACCAAAACCAGACATAGACACTACAAGAAAAGAATACTTGGCCAATATCCCTTATATTGATACAGATATCCTAAAAAATGTTAGCAAACCAAATTCAGAAGCATATAGAAGGATTATACACAATGACAAAGTGGGATTTATTCATGGAATACAAGTGTGGTGCACCATTCAAAAACTAAACAATGTAATATACCACATTAACAGAATGAAGGTAAAAACACACAATAAATTCATGTTTAAAAAGCATTTGATAAAATTCAGTACCCTTTCATGATAAAAACAGTCAACAAACTAGGAATAGAAGGAAACCACCTTAACATAATAAATGCCATATATGAAAACCCACAACTAACATCATACTCAATGGTGAAAACAAAAGTTTTTTCCACTAAGATCAGGAATAGGAGAAGGATGCCCATTTTCACCACTACTGTGCAACATAGTTTTGGAAGCTCTAGCCAGAGCAATTAGGCAAGCAAAAGAAATAATAAGTATCCAAATTGGAAAGGAAGAAGTTCAACTATCTCTGTTCAGAGATGATATGATCTGACGTGTAGAAAACCCTAAGGATTCCACACACAAAAAAATTATTAGAACTAATAAGTTAATTCAGAAAAATTGGATACCATATCAACCTGCAAAAATAAATTATATTTCCATATATTAAAAATAAGTAATCCAAAAAGGAATTTATGAAAAATTACACTTACACTAAGAAGAATAAAATACTCTAGGAATAATCTTAACCAAGGAAGCAAAAGACTTGCAAACTGAAAACTACAAAACATTGTTGAAGGAAATTAAAGAGAACATAAATAAATTGAAAGATATCCTGTGTTCATGGATTAGAAGATTTAGTATTGTTAAATTGTCAAAACTACCCAAAGTGATCTACAGATTCAGTGTAATCTCTATCAAAATCTCAATTGTGTTGTTGGAGAAATTTTAAAAACGTATCCTAAAATTAATATAGAATCTCAAGGGATGCAGAATAGCCAAAACAATCTTGAAAAAGAAGAACAAATTTGGAGGACACAAATTCCTCATATCAAATTTATTTCAAAAATATAATAATCAAAACAGTGTGCTATTATCATACAGACAGACACATAGATCAATGGAATATAAGAGACAACCCAGAAATATACACTCACCCCTATGGTCAAATGATTTTCAACAAGGGTGCAAGACCATTCAATGGGGAAAGGCCAGTGTTTTCAATAAACGGTACTGAGAAAACTGATATCCACATGCAAAAGAATGAAGTTGGGCATTTATCTTACACCATATACAAAATTAACTCAAAATAAATCAAAGACCTAAATGTAAGAACTAAAACTATAAAACTCAGAAGAAAACATAGGGGAGAAGCTTCATAATGTTGGATTTGGCAACAACTTCTCAGAAATGATACCAAAAGCACAGGAAACAAAAGATAAAATAAATAACTTGAACTTCATCAATAACTTTCATGCCTCAAAGGACACCATCAACAGAGTGAAAAGGCAACACAAAGAATGGGAGAAAATATTTGCAAATAATATATCTGATAAGGGATTAACATCCAGAACATAAAAGGAATTTCTATAACTACAACAAAATGAACAATTTGATTAAAAACTGGGCAAAGAACTTGAATAGACATTTCTCCAAAGAATATGTACAAATAGCCAATGAGTACTTGAAAAGATGCTCAACATTACTAATCATTAGGAAAATGCAAATCCAAACCACAATGAGAACAACTTTACACCCATTAGGATGGCTATTAATAAAAAAAATAAACAGAATAGACATTTTTGCAAAGAAGACATACAGATGGCTAACAGGAGCATGAAAAGATGCTCAATGTCACTAATCATGAGAGAAATGCAACTCAAAACCACAATTAGGTATCACCTCACACCTATCAGAATGGCTATCATCAAAAAGTCTACAAATAACAAATGTTAGCATAGATTTGGAGAAAAGGGAACCCTTGTACACTGTTGGTGTGAATGTAAATTGGTGCGTCCACCTTGGAAAACAGTATGGAGGTTCCTAAAAAACTAAAAATAGAACTACTGTATGATCCAGCAATTCTTTTTTTTTTATATATCTGAAGAAAATGAAAACACTAATCTGAAAAGATACATGCACCCCAATGTTCATAGCAGCATTATATACAATAGCCAAGATATGAAAACAACCTAAGTGGCCATCAACAGATAAATGGACAAAGAATATTTGGGGGAAATATATATATATATATATATATATATATATATTACACAGCCATAAAAAAGAATGAAATTCTGCCATTTGCAACAACGTGATGGACCTAGAGAGTATTATACTTGGTGAAATAAGTCAGACCGAGAAAGACAACCTATGTTATCACTTATATGTGGAATCTAAAAAGTAAAACAAATGTATATAACAAAAAAGACTCACAGAGAACAAACTGGTGGTTACCAGTATGGGGAGAGGGCAGAGAGGAGGAGCAAGAGAGAGATATGGGATTAAGTGATACAAACTGCTATGTTATAAAAGAGATAAGCAACAAGGATATAAATATTCTACAGCACAGGGAATATAGCCATTGTTTTGTAGTAAATTTAAATGGAGTATAATCTATAAAAATATTGAATCACTATGTTGTACACCTGAAACTAAAATATCCTAAATCAACTACACTTCAATTAAAAATTAATAACAAAAAACAGAAATTAGCAAGTGTTGGTGAGTATGTCGAGAAATCATTACTTTGTGCCTTGCTGGTGGGAATATAAAATGGTGCAGCTGCTGTAGAAAACAGGATGATGGCTCCCCCCAAAAATTAAACAAAGAATTTTCATATGATCCAGCAATTACACTTCTGTGTATATACCCCAAAGAATTAAAAGCAACACTCAAACAGATATTTGCACAACAAAGCTCTCAGCAGACTATTCACAATAGTCAGAAGGCAGAAACAACTCAAATGTTCATTGACAGATGAATGGAGAAACAACTTGTGGTATATGCATACGATGGAATATTATTCAGCCTTAAAATGGAATGAAATTCTGATACATGCTACAACATGAGTGAACTTTGAAGACGTTATGCTAAGTGAAATATTCCATACACTAAAGGACAGATATTGTTATTATTTCATTTATATGAAATATATATAATAGTCAAAGTCATAGAGACAGAAAGTAGAATAGTGGTTACCAGGGCTTGGGGGAGCAGATAACAGGGAGTTATTTTTTAATGGGTACAGAGTTTCAGTTTGGGATGATAAAAAAGTTCTGGAAATGGGAAGTGGCAATGGTTGTACAACAATGTGAATGCACTAAATGCCACTGAACTGTACATTTAAGTATGGTTAAAATGATAAATTTGTTATGTATATTTTGCCACAAATAACAAAAGAGGGGGGTGGGAAAGAGAAGCATGCTGACACTCTTTTTCTGTCTCTGAATGTTGTTAATTGGGTGTGAAGCTTGGAACTATGGCAGCCATCTTGAGATCACGAGAGCCAGACAAACCAACACACACTGAAGATGGAAAGAACCTGAGTCCTTGATGACACTGTTGGAACAGCGAAATTAAACCAATCATGGAATTGGCTTTCTGCCAGATTTCTTGTTAAATGAGAAAACTCCCCTTATTGTTTAAAAATAAGGATTGAAAGGATGATTACTTCCTCTTCCTCAACATCCTCAAGTATCTCATCCTATAAGAATGTCAGCAAAGCTTACCCATCATATAAATATGCATATACTTCATTTCCTTCTGCTTCAAATTCAACTGATCTCTATGAGATATTCATGTTAAAGTCTCTTATATGGGAAGAAGAACTTTCCTAACTACGACTCAAAATTCAAGCACATTAAGGAAAAATGATTAGTAAATTTGACTACATAAAAAAAACAATAACAATTTGGCATGGCATAAAACATGCTAGACAATTAAAAAGACACAAGAAAAATATGTGTAACTAATATCTAACAAACTGTTGATATTCCTTCTATATAGAAGCTTATCAGAGTCATTAAAATATAGTCATTAATAAACAACAACCCTATCAGAGACATGGAAGAAATAAACAATTAATGGAAAAAATGCAAATTGTCTTTAAACATATGTAAAAGATGCTCAAACTTGCTTTTAGTAAGGGAGATGCAATTAAAACTACAGTAAGATATACCATTTCTAAACTATTAGATTGGCAAATCCAAAAGATTATCAACACACTCATTTGATGAGGATGTAAAAAAAAAACATGTCCTTTCACATACTGCTCATGGCGATGCAAAAGGTTATGATTACTGTAGTAGGTTTAATATTTGTTTCCAAAGATATCAGATCCTAATCTCTGGAACCTATAAATCTTACTGTATTTGGAAAAGGCATCTTTGCAAATGTGATGAAGTTAAGGATTTTGAAATGGAGAGATTATCCAGGCTCTAGAGGCAATCGTAAGTGTCCTTACAACAGAGAGGCAGAGGGAGAATTGACACAGACACAAAAGGAGAAGGCAATGTGACCAGGGATGCAAAGGCTGGAGTGACGCAGGCACAAGCCAAGGAATGTCAGCCAAGAGAAGCCAAGAGAAGCTTGAAGAGGCAAGGAACAGATTCTCCTCTAGAGCCTCCAGAAGGAGCGTCATGCTGCTGACACCTTGAGTTTGTCCCAGTGAAACTAATTTTGGACTTCTGACCTCTAAACCAGTGAGTGAATTAATTTCTGTTTTTTATAGATACCAGGTTTGTAGTTATTTATTATGGTAGCTATAGGAAAGTAATGCAACCACTATAAAAGGGAATTTGATTATACCTAGCAAAATTATATGTTCTTATGCTTTGACTAAGAAATTCCATTTCCAGAAACATTATATCTATATACTAAAGATATATGGGTAATGACACAAAAAGATGACAGATATAAATACAGACATTCATTGAGGCACTATTTGTATAAGAAAAAATGGAAGCAACTTAAATATCCATCAATTCTGTGCTGGATGAACTATCACACAACCCACAGTATATACTAAGTAAGCTCAAAGAAGAATTATGAATAGCTCCACATAAAGCTACGGTGGGACCTCCAGGATATACTGCTAAGAGAAAAAGTCCATGTACACAAAGGTATATAGCATGGTATTTTTTTAATCTAAGAATTGGGGGAATTCAAATACAGTTGACCTTTGAACAACACAGGGACTAGGGGCACTGACCCTCCACACAGTTGAAAACCTGCACATAACGCATAGTTGGCCCTCCATATACTCAGTTCCTCCATATCCATGGGTCCTCTGTATCTGTGGTTCCGTATCTGTGGTTCAACCAACTTTGGATCAAATAGTATTGCAGTATTTACTACTGAAAAAAAAATCCATGTATAAGTGGACAAATCTGTATTGTTCAAGGGTCAACTGTATATACACTTTTACTTATATTAAAAAATAAAAGGAAAGGACTTTTGTTTGGGGGACAAGATTTAATAGACATACTTCTCCCTATTACTTTGGCTAGGTACGCTAAAAATCCTGGATATTACAGGTAAAACAAATATAAGACGCCTCTGAAAAGTGGAAAGAAAAAAGGCAGACTGGCTGGGGACTTTGAGATCCAAGTAATAAGGCAGTGAATTCCCTTGGCTTTATTTTTACCTCATACACACCAGATGGGGTGCTGGAGAAGCAGGAGACCCTAAAACGCCAAAAGGAAAAGACAAAAAGAGCTCTAAGAAAAGCCTGCTGTATTTAGACACAGGACCAGAAAAAGGGGGAACGTAGCAAGAAACAAAGCTTTTAGACAACAACTGCCCTAACATCACAGAGTGAAACACAGCTGCACCCTCACCATGGCAGCAAAGACTGAGTGGGAAATGTGGATTCCATGCTCACTTGATTATAAACAAATACCCCTCCCCACTCTTTGGGGTGGTATCAGAGAAGACCTCATGGGGAAAAAGGGCTTTCATCCCCACCTGGTGGAAATGAGCTCACACCCCACCCATGGTGTCAGTGGAGACCATGCAAGGAGTCTGACTTCCACCCACATCCAGTGAAAATTAGGCTCCGCTTCCCTCCTCTCTCATAGAAGGGAAGGCACCCTTCCCCTCTCTGGGCTGGTGCCACCCGAAGCCAAGTGAAACAGTGGAACTTTCACGACCATCCAGTGATGAGGAGCCCTCCTCCCTTCCACAGTGTCAGGGCATGCCACAAGGAAGGCAGGCAAGAAGTGCCTTCCCACTCCTACCTGGGTGGTGTCGGTGGAGACCTGGTGGGGAGTGAAATCCTTCTTCCACCAAGCAGTAGTAACAGGGCTCCACTTCCCTTCCATCCCCATGCCTGGCCCATCCCCCATGTTAGTAGAGCCTGAGTGGGGAACCTGGACTTTTATCCCCACCTGGCAGTAATGAACACCCCCTCCCCCTGGGATGGTGTCAGTGGAGGCCACATAGGGAACAGTAAGGAGGTGTGCTCCCTCTCCCAGCCAGGGTAGTGTAGGTGGAGGCCTGGTGGGGAGCCTGAAATTCCACCTCTACCAAGCACTAATGAGGCAGGCACCACTTCCTCTCCCTCTCTACCCTCCAACTCCTGAGTCAGAGAAGACTGAGTGGTGAACCTAGACTTTCATCCTCACCTGGTTGCTATGAGACTGTGATCCCTTTCCCCCACTGGCATGGTGTCACTGAAGCCTTGCTAAAACAGATGACTTAAATAAGACACAGTCTCATAACATAATACCCAAAATGTCCTGGATATAATCAAAACTCTTCTATCCAAAAAATCTTAATTGAGTGAAAAAATATAATCAACAAACACCACCACCACGACAAACAACACCACCAAGATAATAATAGATATTGGAATTTTCTAACGTAAATTTTAAAGTAGTCATCATAAAAATGTTTCAAAAAATATTGCAATGAGAAAATACAAACATGCTTGAAATAAATGAAAAAAGTAGAGTCTCAGCAAAGAAATGGAAGATACACAGAAGAACCAAATGGAAATTTTATTTTATTTAATTAATTAATTTATTTTTTACCATCTTTATTGGAGTATAATTGTTCTACAATGGTGTGTTAGTTTCTGCTTTATAACAAAGTGAATCAGTTATACATATACATATACATATATCCCCATATCTCTTCCCTCTTGCATCTCCCTCCCTCCCACCCTCCCTATCCCACCCCTCTAGGTGGTCACAAAGCATGGAAATTTTAGAACTGAAACATACTGAAACAGAAATTCAATGGATGGATGTAACTGAAGAATGGAGAGGAAAGAGGAAAGTTAACGTGAAGGCAGAACAACAGCAACAACCCAACTTTAACGACCGAGAAAAATGGACTAAAAAAATATAGAACAATGCCTCGGGGACCTACCTATGGGACCATAAACAAAAGATGTGATATTCATGTCATTTTTTCTTGGAAGGAGAGGAGAAAAAGTGTTTGAAGAAATTATGGCTAACAAATTTCAAGTTGAGCAAAAGACATAAACCTAGAGGTTCAAGAAGCTGAGCAAACCCCAAGAAGAATTGTTCCAAAGAAATCCATGAAACACACATCATGATCAAACTTAGGAAAATATTAAAGACAAACTCCCAAAAAAAATCGGAAAAAAATTTGAAAGCAGGGAGAGAGAAATGATGTGTTATCTATAGGAAAAAAACAATTCAAATAACAGCATTTTTCTCATCAGAAACCATGGAGTATAGAAGGAAGTGGCACAACCTTTTTCAAGTGCTGAAAGAAAACTGTTAACCTAAAATTCTATATCTGGTGGTTATGTTATCCTTCGGGAAAGGTGGGGTATGCAAAGACATTGTCGGATGAAGGAAAATGAAGAGAATTTATCACCAGCAGAATGTAAAGTAAAAGAATCACTAAAGGAAGTTCTTAAGACAGAAAGGAATTGATAATAGAGGTGCTCTTAGAATGTCAGTTAGGAAGAAAGAAAATTGGAAAGAGCAAAAATATAAACATAGTAGCTTTTCCTTTTCCTCTTGAAATTTCTAAAATTCTGTTGAATGGTTGAATCAAAAAGTATTACACTATGTTACGTGGTTCTCAATGAATGTACAGAAAATACTGAAGACTATTCTACTACAAAATGTGGATAATAATGGAACTTTACTGATCACACAATGGAGAGTTGGGCATGCAGATACTCACCACTGTTTGAGCTACCTATTTGATAATTAAAATCTCTACATCATCTCCATGAACACTCACTTACTTTGGTATCATTCTCTTTCCTCTGCCCTTAGAAAATATCTCTATCAGAATGCAGTGTTTTTCAGATGTTTCAAATCTGTTCTAACACCACCAACTGCATTCTGTAATATCCACTCCCTGGTTATTAAATGCTTCTATTCCAACGTCAAGGGACTCAGGGCAGCCCAAGAATTGTACCCTGCATCTTCATTAATCCCTACCTTCAGTAAGTTGGCAGAGAGATGAATTTAGAGACAAGGAAAGAGGCATTGTGGGCCCACATGGTAAACTACTGAAGCCCTTCAAAAAAGATCCAGTGATAGGGCCAACTGTCTATGAAAGAACGTGTGCAGATGACATAGGTGAAATCCAGAAACAAACCATTATATCCCAGGAGAAATCCTGTGCAAAGACTCTACTGAACAGAGTTGAAAAAGGTCAGGAAGTATGGATAATAACACATTTAAGTTAAGTATACTGAGCCCATGCATCTACAACAGCACAGAGTTACCCAAGCAGAAGGGAGGAGGGGTTTTGTCAAAAAAGATCTGTTTGGGGCAAGGGTCAGATCTTAACTCTGCAAAAATGATAAGTGCACAAGAAAAATATGTTTTTTTAAAAAAGCCTAAACTTGTCAGAGCAGTGCTGTGTTGTGATGCACCTCACTGAGAGGATGAAAGGAGAAAAGCAACAAAGGAGGAGAAAAGCCTGAGTGACCTCAGGGATGACGCAGAGATGAAACAAAGGAGGGTGTGGGGAGAGACAACAGGTGGACCGAGTGTTCTGGTTAAGAATGTGACTCCAGGAGGCAGGTAGAACCTCGCTGGCAGATGGAGTCCATGGGACCTGGGATCAGAGAGAAACTAAAGAGGGTGTATGGTTTCCAGATAGTGTGGGGGATCCATTAGTCGTGAATCCTTCCCCTTGATGTCTGCTTCCTACTTTAATGGAGGTTTAGGGAACTGAGCATCAACTCAGCTTCCCTACTGTCTGTGCTCCCAGTTCTTCTCTGCCCCCATGGACCAGCGACACACCAGCAGGGCACTTTCCTCCTTACCATCGTTGTCCCATTTCAGTGTAAAGGGGCTATGTAGTGTCCCATGGAAGCGAATGTGTTCCTTCCCCAATCAGTCCTACACCCGGACAGCCTCAGACCCCTGGAGTGTCCCATCAGTTACCTCCGAGCTCTGTCTGCTCACCCGGGAGCCCCCACTCTTCACTCCAGTCAGGGTGGACTTCCCCCCTACTTTCTCCCATACAGCCCCCACAAGTCCAGCCCACTGTCCCAGGCCCAGCTCCTCTTTGAGGAGTCTCTGAAAACTTCCTCCTCTTTATAAATTAAGAGAGTTCTACAGAGGTGACCATAACACCACAAGGAACAAGAATGTGTGAAATCATAAACATGACCTCTGTAGCCCCTGAGTCAGTAAAGGTATGAATAGTGACACATGCTTCATAACACACAGCAGGGAAAGGAACTCACCCTGGGTGGCTCAGGCTCTGGGACCCAGAAAGAGATCCTGATTCTTGTTCCAGTGTCCCTCCCTGCCAACCCCCAGTCACCTCTTCCTAGAACTCCAAGTAGGTCCCGAACCCTCAGGTCACCAACAGAGGATGGGAAAAGCACTATTATTCACTGGAAAGAATGAGGATTTTTCCCCAGCCCAACTCCATTACACTGCATACCACAGAGATGGCACTGAAATTCCTACGTAATATAGTTAGGTGTGTGGTTCCCTTCCTTTTCTTACATCCCCAAATGCTCACTCAAATATAGTAATGTTATTGAGGTTAATAAACAACAACCCTGTTAAAGATTGGAAATTAGGATAGGAAGGAAGCAAACATTGGTGTTGTGGACGATGTGCCAAATACTGTGCTGGGATCTTGATGAAATTTTACCCTTGAACTCCTCATGTCACTCCTTTGAGTGTAAGGACCAGGAGATAGACATATAAACACATATACACACATATAAATATATATATACACATATACATATGTGTGTATATGTGAGTGTGTGTGTGCACACGTTATATATTAAATAAATCAGCAAGCTAGAGGATAAGAACACTTACTCTGTGTGTGTGTGTATAGTGCCAACATGCAGAAAAATATTATAATTTGTTTAGGAAAGTTCTCATATGGAATAAAAGGATATAGTGATGCATGGGAATAATCATCCCTTTCTGGAGAGTAATTATCTCTAGGGGAGAGGAAGGGGATACAATCAGGGAGGAGTAAAGTTTTCTCTTAAGCTGGATTGATTTTATAGCTCTATGCTCTTCATCTGAAATCCTTCATAAGTAGTAGCACTTTTAGGGGATTCAGGTTTTTTTAATATCATAAATGTAATACATACTCCATTTAGCAAATGTTTAATATTTTGAGTAAAATGCGGTGTTAAAAAATATCAATACCCAGCAATCCCATCATCATTGAAATTTACACTATGCTATTTCGTTCCATTATTTTCCTCTGCATGTAAATATGTAAATGTAATATACATGTATTACATACACATTTCCTATAACTATTATCTTACTCTATATACAATTCAGTATCCTTTTTTCTTGTTGTTATTTTGGTTTTGCTTTTATCTTAATTCTTGCCTTGAGTACTAGCGTGTAGAGAAAGTTTTCTGATTAAATGACAAGGTATAAGATGAGATGTAACTATGATTTGTAATGAAGCCTTTACCAGTTAACCCAGCCCCAACTCTTGAACAAGATATATGATTGGAAATGCCATACCTGTAACATATTAAATAATGTTACATGTCTGGGTCTGCTCATGAGCTGTCTATAGACCTCCTTTTATCTGTGTGTCAATCACTCTATCCAACAGTTATAAAATCATAGTTCGGTGGAACACTGTAATGCCAGGCAGTATAATCTTCACTCCTATCATTCACCCTTTGGATGGGTGGTAGGAATAATAATAATAATAACAACAATAATAAGCAATAATAATAATAATAAGCAATAATAAAAGATACCAATGATCATAGAGCACATAATAGATAAACTGCTTGCTGAAGATCATGCAACCAGCAAGTAATGAGTCCCAATGTCAAATCCCAGTCCATCTGACTCCAAAGCCCATGCCCCTAACCACTGTTTCTATATTTAGTGCCCTTCTATATTAGGCCCGAGGCTAGCACGAGGGAAGAGACTCACCCAAGGTCCTGTGCTCTGTTGATAGGTCTGGCTACTGGGACACATGTTTGATGATTCTCATCTTCTGTCTAGCTGACCCATTATTATTCCTTCTCTTCTGCACTATTTCTTCTTCCTGGGGCTCAATAAGAAATTGCTTCACTCATATCAAACTAGAAGGAAAATAAGGAGACAGGAAAGCATGTGGAAAAAAAAGAAATGATGAGATGGGACCAAAGTTCACTTCTTGCTGATACAATTCCAGATGCTGGTTCAAATCTTCTATCTTATGGGACAGAGGAGGCAGGATGGGCCAGGAGTAATATGTCTCAAAATCCCGCTACATGCCAGACATTCTTTGAGGTTTTTTTTCCTTTTCTTCTTACAAGTCTGGAAATATGCACCCTTAGTCCCATTTTACAGATGGCCAACCTCAGATTCAGAGGTATGTAAATTTTCCAGGGTCAAATGTCTACACTTTGCCCACTACACAGATCAAGCAGCAGCCTCCTGTTTTAGATGACAGAATTCCAGGGCTTAAAAGACTTATAGTGGAAACCTCGCCTGATGTAGAATCTGGGCTGTGTCATGCTCCCCATTGGACATGAAGATGATGGTAGGGATGAAATCCTACTCTGTGGGCCAAGAGGACTGGGTGTGGGGGCCACAATGACTAGCTGATTCTTGAGGTGCTGAACTGGACCCAGAAAGCAGCACAAGCTGTTGCCCTTTGGAAAGAGAACCTGAATGGTAGGATATTAACATGTACACAACTACTATATGAAAGGGGTTTTACATTTTATCTCATTTAATGCTAACTCTATTTAAGACAAATAATTATCCCTATTACTCAGATAAGGGAACAGAAGTAAAAAGTTAAGCAACTTGACCTAGGGAAACAACCGTATAAATTACTGCTCCAGGACTCAAAACCCAAAATGACAAAAAGACTAAGTTTTTTCCCCCCCGTCCTGTGAGCTAACATTCGGATTACCTCAAAGCATTACTATTCAGTTATACTTTTTCAAACAATGGAGTGAAGCACTCTTTAAATAATGAAAATCACTATAAAATATAAACTACCATGTGAATAACAAAAATTAAAAATCAAAATGTGTGTGAAAAGTTGGGAAAATTATTTACCACTTATATTCAGACATAAGGTTTATAACCTTGACGTGCAAAATACTAAAACAATAAAGATAGGTCAATGATATCAAGTGATAATGTGCATAAAAAGCAATAAATTCCCAATAAATACTTGGAAACATTCCATGTCAAATAAACAAATGAAATGAAAATGAATTTTATTAAATGAAATAAGGAAGTCATAAAGTATGCAGAATATGATCCTATTTCTGCAAAAGAATACACATCAATGTGTGTATGTGTGTGTCATTAAATATAAGTTAGTGCATTACATACAGAGAAAAATCTGGAGAGTAGGCACCAATATATTAAAAGATACCTGTATTATGATGAGCAGAAGATGGAGGCAGAGGGAGAGATAGAATGATTTCAGTTTCTTAATATACATTTCAATATTGTTTAAAGCTTGTTCAAAAACAAAAAGTATTAACTGGTAATTTGAAAAAGTTATTGAGATAACGTTTTGTAAAATAGGAAAACCTTCAAGGCAAGCCACAAAACGACAATGCAAAGATCCATTTATTGATTTAGAAACATGTTCATATACTGTTGTGTGAAAATAACACATTAAAAAGATTTCTTTGATAATAATTCAATGTGTGTGGGTTGATGGGAGAGAGAGGATATTTTCGTTTTATAAATTTGCATTTCTGTAGTGTTTTAAATATGGAGCATTTATTGTATAAAATGTTAAAAACTTATAATAATTATGATCTGGTTATAAATATCATGCTCATGTATTCATTGCTTTGGAAACATGTTCATAGCATACTGTTTTATGAGTAAAAGAAGCAGATCATAATGATTTATTTGACACTGTTTCTCTGTATGTGTGTATTTCTATGTCTCAAACTTCATACCAATTACTCATATACCAACTCATGCAGCTTTCCATTTAGCTCACATGGGATGGGACTTCTAGCTTTAGGGCTTGAAAATCCCAGGATGGGCACAAATATAGAGGGATCACCACCAGTATGTGGAAAGTTCCAGAAAGCTTTGGCCTATACGATGGAATTCATTCACCCCCCCCAATCCCCCTTCCATTACCTAACCCTTTGCCAAGCCCCTTAGGGGGCTGGTGATTCTGATGCATATCGCCAGGTGGCATCTTTCTCCATTTTCTATGGATTATTTTTTCCCCCAAAAAGGCATAATTTTTAGAAATAGAAACAAAATAGTTTCTGAAAAGTAGATAACTAAATAAGTACAGGAACTTTCCTGGTAGTCCAGTGGTTAAGAATCTGCCTTCCAATGCGAGGGACGCGGGTTCAATCCCTGGTCGGGGGAACTAAGATCCCACATGCCACAGAGCAACTAAACCCACGCGCTGCTGCTAGAGAGAAGCCTGCAACAAAGAGCCCATGCACCACAATGAAGACCCAGCGCAGCCAAAATTAAAAAAAAAAAAGTACAGCGTAGTTCCAACCCTCTTTGTAAAATTCATATGTATTTAAAAGACTGAGAGGATGTATACTTAGTTTTGTTTCCTATATCTACAACTGCATTTACATCTCTTTTATTTATTAATGTGTATAGTCTACTGTGTACTAGGCACTGTCAGTCCAATTCCACATTTGCATCCCACGCCTTCCCTCTCTTGATCTCTAGACCTGCATAACTGGAAATGCTCACAGGGAGCAAAATGGATGTTAGTGCCTACCCAAAACAGACTCCATTCCAAGCAAGTGTAGTTCAAGCTTCACTCCGAGTCCTGGAAAACCAACATCTAAACAGGAAATGATGCCGTTGAGTGGGGAAAGTTTGCCACCTTGGGAAACTGAGGCATTTTATAATCCTCATGTCTGTTCTTTTGCATACTACTAAGGGGCTACTACCTTCTGACAGGATCTCACTCTCAGATACAGAGTAAAGGATGCAGTGACCCTTATGTGATTTCAGTGTTGATTCTCCTCATGGGTTTTACTTTCTCTTTACTCCTTGTCTAGGTCTGGTGGTAGATTTCAGAACTGGTTTTGTGTCTGTCTTATCCCTAGGGGATGGTCCCTTCCATTTAGTCATCTGAGAGGTTCATGTGAGGTGACATGGAGTTTCTGCTTCAAGTAAGATCTCTACCAGTAAGCAGGCCTGGCCCAAGTTCCACAGGAGACAGAAAAGAGTAGAGACCAAGCTCTCAAATACAAGCACTGGACTGGGACGCTGGTCTAAGCATCTAATTCTCCTGATTTAGTGGAACAGTTTTTGTAGACTTCTCACATGATGGACACCTCCCCTCAGCATTCCTCTTATACCCAACACCCCAATATGATCCAAATTCTCTTCTCTATCTCCTGCCTATTAAACTACACTGTCAGAGAAATTCTCCTATGACCTGGTAGTGGAGAAAACTTGTTTAACTATGACATACATTCCAGAAGTAATAAGGGGAAAGAGTGATATGTATAATTTGTTTTTTCATTAAAAATTGAATGGTTAAAGAAAAACATAAGTAAAGTAAAACAAAAAATTAAAAATTGGGAAAAATACTTACAATTTAGGTAACAGTTATATCCCTAATATGTAGAAGTCTTATGAAAAAGTGGATGCAAAAAACAACATAAGACAAAAAAAGGGGCAGGTATTTCACCAAAAAATGTAGATGCAAGAGTAAAAAAAAAAGTCTTTAAACACAAGAAAAATGCTCAACCTAACTCATGATAAGCAATGCAAAGAAAAATAACTATAATGATATACCTCTTCTTACCAATTAGTCTGTGAAGAAATAGACATTCTCATATATTGCTGGTGGTAATGTAAAATAATACTGCCCTATAGAGGGGATTTGATACTATCTAGTAAAATTACATAGGTATTCAGTCTTGGAACCAGTAATCTCTCTTTAGAGAATTTATCCCCCCAAAACAATGCAAAAATACAAAAAGTCATAATAAGCACAAGGCCATTCCTCGCAGAACAGTCCTTAACAACAGAAGATTATCAACCAGACAAATGTCCACCAACAGGGGGCTGGTTGAGTAATCTAAAGTACATCTATATCAGAGAGTACTCTGCAGCCATAAAAAGCAATGAGGATTCCCTCTCTAGACTGCTAAGGAGTGATCACCAGGATATAATGTTACATGAAGAAAGCAAGGTGCAGAAAAAAATGTATAGAGCTGCTGCTGTCTAATATGGTAGCCACTAGCCACAAACAGCTATATAAATTTAATTTTAAAAAAATAAATGAAACTAAGAATTCAGTCATTGTACTGGCCACATTTTAGGTGCTCAGCCACCACTTGTTGCTAGTGGCTATAGTGTTAGTGCAGATAAAGGACATTTTCACTTCTGCAGAAATTTCTATTGGACAGTGCTGGTGAAGAATGTGCCACCTTTTAAATCTGGATGGGGAAGGAAACTAATATACATATTTCATTTGCTTGCATATTTAAAATATGGAAAGTTAAAACAAAAACGGACAAAATTACCTACAAGCAGATGGAGGAGCAGCCCATGATGCAAGGCAATGATGTGTTTTCTCTTGCTTTATGCATTGAAAAGTTCAAGAAACAATGACCAACCCAGAAGCAATGCTCAATTCTAGTCCCCAGGTAGAGTCGTCTGAAAACATGTCCCACTAAAAGGAATCAGGCTTCCTTTTAGGTCTGGGCAGGGACTGTACCAGGTGAGTCTAGACCAAACTCTCATACCAGAAAGCATATCAAAAGGACTCAAGCCAACATGAAGGGCACCCCCCCAGACAAAGAGAACAATTTGAACATCAGAAAGATTAATGACTACAATGGGTTAAACCACATCAAATATGTAAGCATCTGTGAGCTCACTACGGCACTTAAAACAAACAAACAAACAAACTCACTGCTCACCTTTGGTGGATCCCAGAGAAAGAACTCATCATTCTGAAAAGTGGAAATAATGCAAAAGAATTACACATACGTTCCTCCTACCTTCCTGTGTGTATCACACCTCAGTGTAACCTCATAGTTACTTTATAGAAGAATTCCAGCTAATAAATGCAGAAGAAAGTATAGAATTAAAACATCACCTTTCTGCAACCTTTAAAAGCATATCTAGGCAATTATCTTCAGAGGCTGCAAAAAATGTGTGATGAAAAGCAGATGCAAAATCTGAAAATGGATGGATCAGGCTGACAACACCTAAGACCCAGTGATCAATCTCAACAACACGGAAGGAGAGAAAACCACACAAGATGAGCCCCCAGGTATAACACCACCGCATCTGAGGTACTCTTGCCAAAAACCTGAATCTGATCAAGCCTCTAGATCTACTTACCAATTTAAAGGAAATAGGAGGGGGCCAGTAGAACGTAATAAATACATAAAAAACACAACAGGGATACAATCATCAAAATCCAGAAAGCAAACTCCACAGGACAAAAGTTATAGTTTCTTAAGCAAATCAACTGGAAGGTTAGAAAAAAAAGAGGGTAGACATTCTTTAGATAAAAAGAGATTTCAGAGAAATTAAAATTAAAGTCACATGAGCTACTATCACATGAGCTACTACCGCACACACAGTAGAAGAACAAGAATGAAAAAGGTGGAAAATACCAAGTGTTGGCAAGGATGTGGAGCAAATGGAACTCTTATATCCTGCTGTGCGGGAATATAGATTGGAACAACTACTTTGAAAAACTCATTGGAAGTATTGACTGAACCGAACATACACATACCCTTTGACTCAGAAATGCTACTCTTAGGTACATACCCAAGAAATGAAAAAAAAAAAGCCTATTCAAGAAAGTGTATAGCCTCATTATTCAATAAGACAAAAAAGTGGAAAATATCCAAATCTCCATAACAAAGATATTGTGAAATATCCACACAATGCATTTGTTTTCATAATTATTCCCTTTCTGTTTTTCTTAAAACTCTAGTATATGACAAAATGACTCCTGAAGCATAATTTCCACACAAAGAGATACGACCCCACCTAACCTTAACCACTGTGGGCTGAGATAGTTCAAAAAAGGTCTTTTTTCTTCTTCCTAAGTGCACTGGTTCAGTGTGGGTTCTAGAAACAGAGTCCTGCCCCTAGTTCTGCCACTTACAAACTGTGTGAGTTTGAATAATTTTATTTCACCCTACAGTCACTCAATTGTCTCATCTGCAAAACCAGGATTATACGGTACAGTAAGTCCCCTACATACAAACCTTCAAGTTGCGAACTTTCAAAAATGCAAATGTGCATTCGCATGTCCAGTCACGTAAGTTAGTTCTCGTGTCTGGCGTACATTGTCACGTGTGTGCATCCTCTACAAGTGGTTGTGCTTTTGTGTACTTTACTGTACAGTACTGTTGCTGTGCAAAATGAGGAGCTTACTAATGATGACCTGATGGAATTGGAGGCCCAGAGAAAGGACAAGGAGAGACAAGAGGAGGAAGAAGTAACTGAAGAACTAAAGAGATTCACGACACAAGAAATGGCAAGAGGATTTTTTTTATTTGAGGAGGCACTGCTAGTTTTTGAGGAACAGGACCCAAATGTAGAATAGTACACGAAGGTTGCAACAGCCATTCAGAATGCAATACTGTACTACAATGTCATCTATGACGAGAAAAAAGAGCTACTACCCAGCTATCACTGGATCATTTTTTCAAGAGGGTAGATAGAATTGAATCCAGCAAGGAACCAAAACCTGTGCCATCAACGTCAGGCATGAGTAAAATTGCAGCTTGCCCTCCATCTCCCAGTGAGGACAATCCTTCAGGTCTACCATTTCCCACCCCTTCTCCCTCCTCCAGTCAGTAACTCTTCTTGCCTGTTCACTCGATGCCAGCCCCTGTATGCCAGCTGTTGTACTGTACTACTGTACTTTTCAAGGTACTGTACGATTAAAATTTTTTTTTAAATCTTGTGCTTGTTTTTTATGTATTATTTGTGTGAAAAGTATTATAAACCTATTACAGTACAGTACTATATAGTCAATTGTGTTAGCTGGGTACCTAGGCTAACTCTGTTGGACTTAACAAACAAATTGGACTTATGAACATGCTCTAGGAATGGAACTCATTCGTATGTAGGGGACTTACTGTACTGATCATAGAAGAAAAAAGTTTTTAAAAATATTGCCTTGTGTTTTGGTTTTTACAAGGATAAATGATCAAGAATCACATTATTTTAAAAAATCAACTGCAGAGACATTGGAATACTGTACTCTCTGTGATCTTGGGAGAGTGAAAGTATCTCAGTGTCTCTGTTTCCTTTTCTGTAAAATGGCAAAAACAATCATCTGTACCTCAGGGGTTGTTGTTTTGAGACTTAATACATGAAAACTCTTAGAACAGTACTAGACATACAATAACAACTCAATAAATGCTAGATGATTTTTAGAAATACAAGTTTTTTATCATTTTGATAGTCTGAGTTTCCATGTGTCTTTAATAAAGCTTAATGATCTAACAACTGAATCCTATTCATCAATTGATGCATATTTAAATCACTAAATTTCACTATAACCACTGTTGAATGACTTAGTTCTTTGGAGAACGTCTCAAAAGCACTTGGAACAACTAATCTCAGGAAGCACACCACCATTTCTGCACATGGCCAAACATAAAGCTGAGGTCCCATGCAGGATCCTGCCTTATCCTCACATACCCCCCATGCACCCACACTGCAGGTCCCTCCTGCCCTACCTCCAACAGGCCCTGTCCAGGCCACCCATCCTCTGCACACCACTGCAGCTCAGGGCCGATCCACCCTCGTCTCTCCCCTGGACCCTGCAAATTCTCCTAATGGTTATCCCCATAGCTATCCTGTCCCTGTCCAGTCCATTCCCCACACAGCAGCAAGAGTCACCTTGTGAGCACGTGAATCAGAGCATGTCACTCCCACCCTCTAACCCTCAGAATAAACTCCAAACTCCTTACACAGCCCACACCATGTGGCTCCTGTCTGCCCTTGACCTCATCTCCTACCATCTGCACTTTGTCTGCCAAGCAACTGCCACTTGAGCTTGTCCTTTGCTCCTGGAACAACTGGTGTGACTCACACCACAGGGTGAATGACCCAAAGGCCTGCCTTGGTTTCCTCTTGTCATTCAGGATTCAACTCAAATGTCACTTCCTGATAAAGAGATTCACTGACAACTATTGGATAATAATCTATTGTATAATAATCCCTGTCCCAGTCATTTTCTATTCTATTTATGTGTTTATTTTCTTCAAAGTGCAAATCCCCATATGAAATTGCCCCGTTTATTGATTTACCTCCTTATTGCCAGTTTTCCCAAACTAGAATGAAAGTTCCAGGGATCCTGCCTGTCTTGTTCTCTGTGCTGTGTCCCCAGTGCCTCTCATACACATTTTTGAATAAATATTCCTTAAATCAAGGAATTGTTAACCTATTTAACACAAAGGAGCAGGCACAGATTTAAAGCTGAGTGTCAGGAACAAATGACAACAAAATTAGACATCAAAGGATTCAAAATTTTAAGAAGATATTGTTGCAAATCTATAGCAGTATTTTTCAAACTTGGGTGAGTACCATAATGAACTGAAGAAATTATTCAAAAGTAGATACCTACCACCCCACCTCCCTGGTTTGGGCTCAGCAACCTAGGGTGAGCCCAGGTATCTGCAATTTTAACAAGCACCACCTGACAATTTTGATGAGGTGGTCCATGGACCACACTTGGAAAAATCCTGAGCTAAACAGCTGACACTTGTGTAGCATTAATCTGATGCCTACCATGCATCTGGAACCATGCACCAGAGTTCTATGATACCTGTGGTGTGTCTGTTAATATTATTACTTGAAAGTTCACTGGTCCTTCCCTCCCACCTACAATCACAGATTTCTTTCCCACATGGGCTCATACCTAAACTCCACAATACTCCTGGGTGGTCGGAAGCATTGGGTACTGTTATCCTGTTGTATACAAGACAATGGAGGGAAGGGTGGTGACTTACCTAAAATGTCCCAGTGATGGGGCCTGATCTCTTCACTCTTGCTCCAGGAACCTGTCTAGCAGATTCAACATCACACTTAGTTCTTCTCTACTGGATCCTGTTTCTGTGGCTCAGAGTCCATACCTTCTCTGATGTTCCACCGTAGGAAGAGTAAGAGGATAAGACAGCACATGGAATAGAGAGGAATGTGAAAGGATGGAAAAACACGTGAAATGCAGGGGAAGGGGTTGAGGATGTGCTTGTCTGTCCCCACTCAGTTCACTGCAAGTTGTGCAATGATACTTTTCCTCTTCCCCAGCTCCATCACACAGCCCCCTCCACACACAGCAGTGACACTGAGGCTCTCACATCATGGACATGTGCGCTTATTCCTGCTTGTTTAACATGTCCAACTATTCTCTCTGGAGGTCATGCTATTATGGTAATGTCAGAGGCATCAAATTGATAGAATGAAGGAGGTAATGTTGGAATGGAGAAATACAATTTGGTGAGGGCCTACTAGATGCCATACATTGTTGGTTGTAATTTTTGGACTTTTGCTCTTCAAAAATGAAGTGGGTATCATTATTTCCTTTCTACAGACAGGGAGATCGTCAGGCTCTGAGAGCAAAGTACATGATCAAAAAGTTCTAGGGAGGTGTCAATGGACATAGAAGCCAACCTGAAGGGGCTAACACTGGCCAATTCTGTGACAATTTGAGCATCAAAATATATAATGATAGTAACAAATGTAAAAAAGGTAACCACTTGAGCAAAGTAGGAATCTGTGAGTTATACAGATATAAATACATGAATAAATACATAAATAAGGGGGAGGGAAAAGCTCTACCATGCACTCAAGTGCCAACTAATAAATCTGGAAGGAATGAGGGAATCAGAAAAGCAACACTTGACAACTATCATAGTAACAGATGACTCAGCCAAGAATCAAAAATGGATGTTCTGTCTGCACTAAATCCCACAGCAGTCACTGAGCCACCATGGTAACCAAGCTGGCCAAGGAAAGCTGCCAAAAAGAAACAATAACCCAATTTGGTTCCTAATATGTGCTAGGAACTGAATAGGACAGACACACGCGCACACACATCCATACACACACGCATGTGCTCTCTCCCTCTCTCTCACTACCCAAGACCTTGCCTTATCCTCCCTCGCCCCTGTTTTTAAAAGGCAAATAGCTCCAGGACACCCCTGGAGCAAGACACCACACTCACTGGGGCCGGGAGGCACCCCAAGGGCACATCTCTCTGCCCCACCAGACAGCCGGGACACCGATTCCCAAAGCAAGAAAGACACGACTTGGATCCCTTTGTCTCCCCACACCCCAGGGCTGCTCAGCCCTCACCGACAGGACCCACACCCTCAGCGGAGTCTCAATCACCTGAAGGCGGGACCTGCTTTTCTCGTCAGGCCACGTCTGTCTCTGTAGAAAAGTCGTCACGGTCGCCATATTGACGTCAGGTTTCTATGGCAACTGAGATACGCTGGCTAGTCCCCCACACCGGAAATGCCACTGCACACTCCTCCACCCCCAGGCTTCTCGCTTGAAAGCAAAACACCTTCGCTCTGCTCTTTAGGCTGCCACGTGAGAAAGCGTAATAATTAGAAGAATTAGATTGGGATACAGACAATTGGCGGAACTCTGCCTAGTTTGGTGGAACAGAGCATGTCCCTGCTGTCAGGAAGTTTGTTTGCTCTAAAGAGACAGTAGGGGAGTATTATCAGTACACAGAGACCCAGGGAGGTATCCTAGGGTTCTTGGAGATGAGCTAGCCCGCAGAGGGTGAACATGTAAAATCACAGGCCATGCTAAGCAGAGAGTTAATGTGGCAGAAAACTAACAGACTGTCTATAATTATGTGACTGGATGATGTAGGAACACCAAAAGATGGTTTGATGATCTTCCCTTACCACAAATACATCCTGCAAAACAGAAGTGGTCCCAAAACTTCATTATACATATTCTACACATTTTACTTCTTGATGCTACATTTCCAGGTGGTCTTTATGGCAGTTATACTGTTTGGTTTAGGTAAAAGTCATTTTTTCTCTGGGAGAGAGGAGAAAGGTGGGCCAAGATTAACATTTGTTGAAGTCCTACTGCATGTTATACACTCTGTACAGGGTTTTTCATTTGCACCTCACAATTCTGTAAGAAAGACATCATGGGTCTCCTTTACAGATGACCAAAGGCAGGCTTACAGAGGCTAAGCAAGTATTCCAGCATCACACATGAAGTTAGGGGCAAAAATGGGGGTTCAACTTTTGCCCACATCACAATATACTTTTCATTCATAACAGAAGCAGCATCACCTCCAAGGAACTGAAAATTGATTCTTAGGGGTGAAGAGATCTTAGATAGTACTATGTTGTGTTGCCCCCAGAAAGATCAAGGTACATAAACAGATATACACCACATCTCTGGTATTAAAAATTTCACATTCTGTGGATGGGGCAATGATTAGGGAAAAAAGTGTCTAAAAAACCTCCATAAAGTGGATGATAATGAAAAAAGGTTGAGAAACACTCATATATTCAATGATATAGCATGTAGATGATGGGCCACCAGGGCTTAAGGACTGGTCATTTTACACTCCCTCATCGATGCTCACTCTTCAACAGCGAATATTGGTGGTGGTGGTGGTGGTGGTGGTGGTGGTGGTGGTGATGATGATGATGATAATGAAGAAAATGAAATCCTGTTCCTGGGGTCAAAAGACCTGGGTATGGAGACTGTGTGAACTGACTGGTTTTTAAGATGGCAGACAGGGGCTCAGTCAGAAGAGTAGGTGTTTCTTCTGGCAAAGATGATCTGGAGAGTAGGATATTAATGTTTTTAAAACTAACGTAAACAAGTGGAACTGTAAGTTGTGTCTTCTTTAATTTTAACATTTATTCAAGTTACAGGTTATTAAATCCATAATTCGGATCAGACCATAGTAAGTTTGGAGATGGTTAAGTAAATCAGGGAAATTTCATTGCAAATGCCTGCTCAGTAGTTAAAGCTGGAATTATTCTAAAGCTTTTCTCATTGTATCTGGGCAATTGATGCTATCCAATATACTGCTATTTTTTTTATAGTGAATTGTATTATATTTTAAATTAAAATAGTATTGCAATTAAAAACATTTTGTATGGCAAAAAAATCAGCAAAGCTTGTCTGAAACGGCTAGAGTAAATATTTTCAAATTATATGAGGGTAATTCTTTTTTAAATTTATTTTTATTGAAGTATAGTTGAATTACAATGTTGTGATAATAGGCTAATTCTTGTGATATATAACAGATGGGCAAATGAAGTGGTAGGCAGCCTCCAAGAAGACACTCAATGATCCACACCTCTGTATTCATGCTCTTTTGTAATCACTTTTCCTTGAATGTGGGCTGAGGTTAGTTGCTTCTAAGGAATAGAATATTTGTGAAGTGATGGGATGTTACTTCTGAGATTAGTTACAAAGAGGCTGTGGCTTCATTTGAAGTACGCTCTTATGCTCACCCTGAGGAATGCCAACCACCATGCTGTGTGTTGCCCACATGTCAAGGAACCGATGTCTCTGGCCAGCAACCAGTGAGGCCCTGAGGCCTGCCAAAAGACAAAAGTGTGAGCTTAGAAGTGGGTCCTCACCCAATTGACCCTTAAGTGACTGTAACCCCAGCCTATACTTTAATTGAATCCTTGTGAGAGACTCTGGGCCAGAAGCATCCAGCTAAGCCACATCCAGATTCCTGACCCCCCAAAATGGTGAATTAATACATGTTTGTTACTTCAAACTGCTTTTATTTTGGAGTATGTTATTATGCATTAATAGATAACTAATACATATATAATCACAGAATACATGTAAAGAGCAATATACATGTTCAACAAACATTTGAAAACAGTTTATCTAATGAAGTACAAATGAAAACTAGAGATATACTATTTTAGATGAAAAAAGGCATGTTGCAGAACAATAGGGATAATGTGATTCTAATATTGTAGAAAAGGTATGTGTATTCTGTGTGTCTGTGACTATATGGTAATAATTCACCTACAAAGAAACACAGCTGGTGAACACGCAACAACCTATTGATATTGAACACCTTTGGCTCAGAGCGGAGAGTTAGGCAAGAGTGAGATTCAGAGTGATTTCATTTTATGAATATAAAAAATATATTTATGCATATAAATATGCAAATTTATACATAATATGTAAACAAATATATACATTTAATATTTAGAATATAATTCTATATTGCTTGAAATACTATAAACAGGACATAGTATGAAGATAAAAATTTAAAAACAGAAGCGACATTTAAAGAGATTAAGAGATAATTTACAAATGATTTTATTGTTTTGGAAATATATGGTATGTTTGAGTGTACATCAGCGTGTTTCTATTCCTGAAACTTGATACTATCTGTGTGAGTATATGTCTCAAACTCTATCACCCTAAATATTCATGGGCTGTAGCCATTATGATTTGGGTCAAATTCACAATGTGTCACTTTCTAAGTGTGCAAGCTTAGGAAAAGTACTTAACCTCCCTGTCTCTCAATTTCTTCATCTGTAAAATGAGGTTGAACAACCTCACAGTATAGATGTGAGAATTAAATGTCGTTACTTGATCCAAAGCAAATGTTAGCTAATTTTAATACTTTCATTTTTTTTGAGCACCAATCTTTTTGAAAGCACTAAAACCTATAATGTAAATGGCAGATTACTGACATTGAACGACATTCAGTATATATTAGTAGTGAATAAAGGCAGGTTACAATATTACAGGAAGGAAAACATCTTAGATTTTAAAAATATCATGACTGTATTTGCAGAGGCAAAACAACAGAAATGGTAAATATCTGGGTAAATGTAATAGACTATTCATCTCCTCTTGAGTTCATTAAAATTTTTAATCGTTGAAAGCAAAAAATATAATAACATTTTCTGATGACATGTCAGTGAATGTAAGTAAAATACATTAGAGAACCATAACCTTAAGAGCGGAGGGCAAAGGGATCTACAACATGGTAAGGTTACTACATGTCATTTGAAGTGGTAAATTAATGATTTTAAACAGACTTTGAAAAGTTGAATAGGGAGTTTTATAGCAACCACTACAAATGGCTATACAAAACCAAAAATGTTATACAAAGAGACATTGTCAAAATCAAAATAGAAAAATTAAAATGAAGTATCAAGTAATGTTCACATAAGCCAAAAGAAAGCAAATAATGCAAAGAAGAGGAAGCAGAGGAATGAAAACCAGAGGGAACAGACTGAAAAGGAATAATAAAATGGTAGACTGAAATTCAAATATTTTAACAATTACTGTACATGGTCTAAACACACTAATTAAATGACAGAGATTGTCTAGATGTTGTATCAATTTTAGAGGAAGGAGTTTTGAAGTCTGAATAAATTGTGGATTTTTTTTACTTCAGTCCTATCTGAAACATAGTTATATGTTTATATGTCTATAATTTGCAGCTCTGCTGTTCAATGAATACACATTTACGATTGCTATATCTTGTTGGTGGATTGACCCCTTTACCATTATGTAATATCCCTCTCTGTGTCTGGTAATTTTCTTTGCTCTGAAGTCTACCTTATCTGATGCAAATATATCCGCTCTTGCTTTCTATCAATAAAATTTTCCTGTTGTTACCGTTTTACATCCTTTCACTTTCAAACAACCTATATCATTGTATTTGAAGTGAGTTTCTTATAGGCAGCATTGAGTTGGGTCACATTCTTTCCTTTAATCCACTTTGCCAATATCTGTCTTGTAATTGGTATATTTAAATGATTTACATTTAATGTAATTATGGATATGTAATGGATTGTCTGTAATTTTATTTTATTATTTTTGTTCCCTCTCTTTTTTGTTTCTGTTTTCTTTTCCCTGCTTTCCTATAGGTTACTTGAACAAATTTTAGAATTCCAATTTTATTTATTTATTGTTTTTTTGAGTATATCTCTCTGTATAGAATTTTTTGCTGGAGATATATTATCACTGTCTGTTGTTGTTAACACTTCACTACTTCTACTGGGTGTTAATGCTTTCAAATACCTTTTGAAAGCATCTATAGACATGGGCATTTTTCTCCTTGACTCTATTATTACACTAGATTATATTAATGGATTTCCTGAGATTGAAACAGCCTTCTGTTCTTAGAATAAGCTCCACATGTTATGATCTACTTTTTAATGTGCTGTTGGATTGTGTTTGCTAATATTTTACTTAAGAATATTCCTTCATATTCATGTAGGAAACTGTTCTATAATTCTCACTTGTGATGCAATCTTTATTAGGTTTGGAATGAATTATATACTTGCTTCATCATAAGAATTTAGAAGTGTTTCTTCTTTTCCATACCCCCAGAATAGTGTGAGTAGCATTGGGATTATCTCACTTTTAAATGTTTGGTAGAAAACAAACCAAAAAAAGAAATAAACAAACAAAAAGGTTTGGTAGAATTCTCCCACTGAAGCATCTGAGCCTGCTACATTTTCAGGGGAGAAATTTAACCAATTTCTCTATTTCATCAATGTAATTGGTCTGTTTGAACTTTTTGTCTCTACTGGGGTAAATTTTTATGAGTTGCATTTTTCTAGAAACATCTATTTCATCTGTGTTTTCAAATGTATTTAAATAGAGTTGTGTAAATTATTCACTTAAGAATCTTGAAATTTTTCTTTGATTAGATGACTATTTCTGAAGAATTCCCTGACAGTCCAGTGGTTAGGACTTGGTGCTTTCACTGCCGTGGACCCAGGTTCACTCCCTGGTCTGAGAACTAAGATCCTGCAAGCCACTTGGCATGGCCAAAATAATAAATAAATTAAATAAATTAAATAAAAATAGATAAAACTGAATGACTATTTCTCCTTTGACATTTTAGATGTTGTATATGTTCATTTCCCTCTATTTTCTTGATTAATTTACCTAAGGATTTGTTCATTTTGTTGACCTAAGTTCTGCTGTAGTTTTTTCTAACTCATTCATTTCTAGTTTTACCTTTAATGATTCTTCCCTTCTGCATTTTTAAACTTATATTGTGGTTCTTTATCAGGCTTTTGAAATGAATATTAATTTATTTTAATTTTTATTGTTATAGTTATTTAATACTATAAAAATTCCCGCTGACAACTGCTCTAGCTGTATATTCTGATATGTGGTATTTTCATTATAATTTTGGAATCAAATTGTGCAAAATTAATCTATTTCCACTTTGTCCCAAATTCGTCTAGGAGCCTCAGATAGAGTCAATTTGCATAAATATTCCATGTTTATCTGAATTGTAGTTTTGTTCTCTATTAGCAGGCATCAGAGTTCAATACATAAGATCTACCCTTTGGATTATGTTCTTTAGAGCTTCTATATACTTAACTGAAATTTTTTGTCTACTTGAATATTCTTGGATTGAGGCAAGTTAGAGTAGAAGTATATATTTTGGTGTTTTTTTCTATTTCTCCTTACACCTCCTGTGGTGTTTATTTTATGAATATTTTGTTATCTGTCTGTGGACATAAATATTAATAAAACATCTTCCTTGTGAATTTTAGTGTTTACAGTTATCAAGTGTGTTTTTAAAAACCTCTTTTAATCCACTTTGATCTCAATTTTAAGTCCTTAACCACCAAGATTATAACCTTTTCTTTCTTTTTATTTATAACTGCCTGGTATATATTTGCTTATTTTAGAATTTTAACCTCTCTGACTGTCTTTGTTTTAGGTATATGACTTGAAAAAGCATTGTGTTGGATTTTGCTTCCATAGGCAATATGACAAACTTTTTAATAGATGAGTTAAACTCATTTACAGGTATTTGATATGAACAATGTGTTTGGTCATTTGGGCTCAGTTCTGTCAAATGGATTATACATACATAGAAATGACATATATTTGTGTATATATACACAATGAATAGAGAGATTGGCAAATGATATCAGCAGATAATTCACATAAAAAAGCAATATACAGACTGATAAAACTTTCTAAAATATATCAAATTACAACAGCTAAAGAAATTCAAGTTAATATCCTAAAAGGCAAGAAAACCCCCACGTACCTGGTTAGGGAAAAAGCAAAAAGAATAAACAGAGACAAAAGGATAGGGACGGGACTGCACCAGTGGGAGGGAGCTGTGAAGGAGGAAAGGTTTACACACACTAGGAAGCCCCTTCGCGGGCGGAGACTGCGGGTGGCGGAGGGGAATGCTTCGGAGCCGCGGAAAGAGCACAGCAACAGGGGGGCGGGGGGCAAAGCAGAGAGATTCCCGCACAGAGGATCGGTGCCGACCGGCACTCAGCAGCCCGAGAGGCTTGTCCGCTCCCCCGCCGGGGTGGGCGGGGGCTAGGAGTTGAGGCTCGGTCTTCGGTCGGAGCGCAGGGAGAGGACTGGGGTTGGCTGTGTGAACATAGCCTGCAGGGGGTTAGTGCACCACGGCTAGCCAGGAGGGAGTTCGGGGAAAAGTCTGGACCTGCTGAAGAGGCAAGAGACTTTTTCTTCCCTCTTTGTTTCCTGTTGCGCAAGGAGAGGGGATTAAGAGCGCTGCTTAAAGGAGCTCCAGAGACGGGCGCAAGGCGCGGCTAAAAGCGCGGACCCCAGAGACAGGCATGAGACACTAAGGCTGCTGCTGCCGCCACCAAGGGGCCAGTGTGCGAGCACAGGTCACTATCCACACACCCCTTCCGGGGAGCCTGTGCAGCCCGCCACTGCCAGGGTCCCATGAGCCAGGGACAACTCCCCTGGGAGAACGCACGCAAGGTGCGCCTCAGGCTGGTGCAACGTCACGCCGGCCTCTGCCACTGCAGGCTCGCCCCGCACTCCATGCCCCTCCCTGCACCCGGCCTGAAGGAGCCAGAGCCCCCGAATCAGCGGCTCCTTTAACCCCGTCCTGTCTGAGTAGATGCCCTCCAGCGACCTACACACAGAGGCGGGGCCGAATCCAAAGCTGAGCCCCAGAAGCTGTGCGAACAAAGAAGAGAAAGGGAAATCTCTCCCAGCAGCCTCAGAAGCAGCGGATTAAAGTTCCACAATCAACTTGATGTACCCTGCATCTGTGGAATACATGAATAGACAACGAATCATCCCAAATTAAGGAGGTGGACATTGAGAGCAAGATTTATGATTTTTTCCCCTTTTCCTCTTTTTCTGAGTGTGTATGTGTATGCTTCTGTGTGAGATTTTGTCTGTATAGCTTTGCTTCCACTCTTTGTCCGAGGGCTCTATCCGTCCGTTTTTTTTTAAATTTTTTTCTTAATAATTACTTTTTAATTTAATAGCTTTATTTTATTTTCCTTTATCTTCTTTCTTTCTTTCCTCCTTTCCCTCCTTTAGACAACAAATCATACCAAATTGAGGAGGTGGACTTTGAGAGAAAGATTTATGGTTTTTTCCCCTTTTCCTCTTTGTGTGAATGTGTATGTGTATGCTTCTGTGTGAGATTTTGTCTGTATAGCTTTGCTTCCACCATTTCTCCCAGGGTTCTATCCGTCCTTTTTTTGTTTGTTTGTTTTTCGTTTCTTGTTTTCTTTTTTCTCTTAATAATTTTTTTATTTTAATAACTTTATTATATTTTACCTTACTTTATTTTATTTTATTTATCTTCTTTCTTTCTTTTTTTATTCCTTCCCTCCTTCCTTCCTTCTTTCCTTCCTCCCTCCCTACCTCCCTCCTTTCTTTCTTTCTTTCTTTCTTCCTTCCTTTCTTCCTTCCTTCCTTTCTTTCTTTCTTTCTTTCTTTCTTTCTTTCTTTCTTTCTTTCTTTCTTTCTTTCTTTCTTTCTTTCCACTTCTACTAATTCTTTCTCTCTACTTTTTCTCCCTCTTCTTCTGAGCCGTGCGGATGAAAGGCTCTTGGTGCTGCAGCCAGGAGTTAGTGCTGTGCCTCTGAGGTGGGAGAGCCAACATCAAGACACTGGTCAACAAGAGACCTCCCAGCTCCACATAATATCAAACGGCGAAAATCTCCCAGAGATCTCCATCTCAACACCAGCACCCAGCTTCACTCAACGACCAGCAAGCTACAGTGCTGGACATCCTATGCCAAACAGCTAGCAAGACAGGAACACAAACCCACCCATTAGCAGAGAGGCTGCCCAAAATCATAATAAGTCCACAGACACCCCAAAACACACCACCAGACGTGGACCTGCCCACCAGAAATACAAGATCCAGCCTCATCCACCAGAACACAGGCAATAGTCCCCTCCACCAGGAAGCCTACACAACACACTGAACCAACCTTAGCCACTAGGGACTGACACCAAAAACAATGGGAACTACGAACCTGCAGCCTGCAAATAGGAGACCCCAAACACAGGAAGATAAGCAAAATGAGAAGACAGAAAAACACAGAGCAGATGAAGGAGCAAGATAAAAACCCACCAGACCTAACAAATGAAGAGGAAATAGGCAGTCTACCTGAAAAAGAATTCAGAAAATGATAGTAAAGATGATGCAAAATCTTGGAAATAGAATAGACAAAATGCAAGAAACATTTAACAAGGACCTAGAAGAACTAAAAATGAAACAAACAATGATGAACAACACAATAAATAAATTTAAAAATACTCTAGAAGGGATCAATAGCAGAATAACTGAGGCAGAAGAACGGATAATTGACCTGGAAGATAAAATACTGGAAATAACTACTGCAGAGCAGAATAAAGAAAAAAGAATGAAAAGAACTGAGGACTGTCTCAGAGACCTCTGGGACAACATTAAACGCACCAACATTCGAATTATAGAGGTTCCAGAAGAAGAAGAGAAAAAGAAAGGGACTGAGAAAATATTTGAAGAGATTATAGTTGAAAACTTTCCTAATATGGGAAAGGAAATAGTTAATCAAGTCCAGGAAGCACAGAGAGTCCCATACAGGATAAATCCAAGGAGAAATATGCCAAGACACATATTAATCAAACTGTGAAAAATTAAATACAAAGAAAACATATTAAAAGCAGCAAGGGAAAAACAACAAATAACACACAAGGGAATCTCCATAAGGTTAACAGCTGATCTTTCAGAAGAAACTTTGGAAGCCAGAAGGAACTGGCAGGACATATTTAAAGTGATGAAGGAGAAAAACCTGCAACCAAGATTACACTACCCAGCAAGGATCTCATTCAGATTTGATGGAGAAATTAAAACCTTTACAGACAAGCAAAAGCTGAGAGTTCAGCACCACCAAACCAGCTCTACAGGAAATGCTAAAGGAACTTCTCTAGTCAAGAAACAAAAGAAGGCAAAGACCTACAATAACGAACCCAAAACAATTAAGAAAATGGGAAGAGGAACATACATATCGATAATTACCTTAAATGTAAATGAACTAAATGCTCCCAGCAAAAGACACAGATTGGCTAAATGGATACAAAAACAAGACTCATATATTTGCTGTCTACGAGAGACCCACTTCAGACCTAGAGACACATACAGACTGAAAGTAAGGGGATGGAAAAAGATATTTCATGCAAATGGAAACCAAAAGAAAGCTGGAGTAGCAATTCTCATATCAGACAAAATAGACTTTAAAATAAAGACTATTACAAGAGACAAAGAAGGACACTACATAATGATCAAGGGATCGATCCAAGAAGAAGATATAACAATTGGAAATATTTATGCACCCAACATAGGAGCACCACAATACATAAGGCAAATACTAAGAGCCATAAAAGGGGAAATTGACAGTAACACATTCATAGTAGGGGACTTTAACACACCACTTTCACCAACGGACAGATCATCCAAAATGAAAATAAATAAGGAAACACAAGCTTTAAATGATACATTAAACAAGATGGACTTAATTGATATTTATAGGACATTCCATCCAAAAAAACCAGAATACACATTTTTCTATAGTGCTCAAGGAACATTCTCCAGGATACATCATATCTTGGGTCACAAATCAAGCCTTGGTAAATTTAACAAAATTGAAATTGTATCAAGTATCTTTTCCGACAACAATGCCAAGAGACTAGATATCAATTAAAGAAAAAGGTCTGTAAAACATACAAACAAATGGAAGCTAAACAGTACACTACTTAATAACGAAGTGATCACTGAAGAAATCAAAGAGGAAAGAAAAAAATACCTAGAAACAAATGACAATGGAGACACAATGACCCAAAACCTATGGGATGAAGCAAGAGCAGTTCTAAGAGGGAAGTTTATAGCAATACAAGCCCACCTTAAGAAGCAGGAAACATCTCGAATAAAGAACCTAACCTTGCACCTAAAGCAATTAGAGAAAGAAGAACAAAAAACCCCAAAGTTAACAGAAGGAAAGAAATCATAAAAATCAGATCAGAAATAAATGAAAAAGAAATGAAGGAAATAATAGCAAAGATCAATAAAACTAAAAGCTGGTTCTTTGAGAATATAAACAAAATAGATAAATCATTAGCCAGACTCACCAAGAAAAAAAGGCAGAAGACTCAAATCCATAGAATTAGAAATGAAACAGGACAAGTAACAACTGACACTGCAGAAATACAAAAGATCATGAGCGATTACTACAAGCAACTGTATGCCAGTAAAATGGACAACCTGGAAGAAATGGACAAATACTTAGAAATGCACAACCTGCCAAGACTGAATCAGGAAGAAATAGAATATATGAACAGACCAATCACAAGCACTGAAATTGAAACTGTAATTAAAAATCTTCCAAACAAAAGCCCAGGACCAGATGGCTTCACAGGCGAATTCTATCAAACATTTAGAGAATAGCTAACACCTATCCTTCTCAAACTCTTCCAAAATATAGCACAGGGAGGAACACTCCCAAATTCCTTCTATGAGGCCACCATCACCTTGATACCAAAACGAGACAAAGATGTCACAAACAAAGAAAACTACAGGCCAATATCACTGATGAACATAGATGCAAAAATCCTCAACAAAATACTAGCAAACAGAATCCAACAGCACATTAAAAGGATCATACACCATGATCAAGTGGGGTTTATTCCAGGAATGCAAGGATTCTTCAATATATGCAAATCTATTAATGTGATAAAAAATATTAACAAATTGAAGGAGAAGAACCATATGATCCTCTCAATAGATGCAGAGAAACCGTTTGACAAAATTCAACGCCCATTTATGATAAAAACCCTCCAGAAATTAGGCATAGAGGGAACTTTCCTCAACATAATAAAGGTCATATATGACAAGCCGACAGCCAACATCATCCTCAATGGTGAAACACTGAAAGCATTTCCAGTAAGTTCAGGAACAAGACAAAGTTGCCCACTCTCACCACTCTTATTCAACATAGTTTTGGAAGTTTTAGCCACAGCAATCAGAGAAGAAAAGGAAATAAAAGGAATCCAAATCGGAAAAGAAGAAGTAAAGCTGTCACTGTTTGCAGATGACATGATACTATACATAGAGAATCCTAAAGATGCTACCAGAAAGCTAATAGAGCTAGTCAATGAATTTGGTAAAGTAGCATGATACAAAGTTAATGCACAGAAATCTCTGGCATTCCTATACCCTAATGCTGAAAAATCTGAAAGTGAAATCAAGAAAACACTCCCATTTACCAGTGCAACAAAAAGAATAAAATATCTAGGAATAAACCTACCTAAGGAGACAAAAGACCTGTATGCAGAAAATTATAAGACATTGATGAAAGAAATTAAAGATGATACAAATAGATGGAGAGATATATCATGTTCTTGGATTGGAAGAATCAACATTGTGAAAATGACTCTATTACCCAAAGCAATCTATAGAGTCAATGCAATCCCTATCAAAGTACTACTTGCATTTTTCACAGAACTAGAACAAAAAATTTCACAATTTGTATGGAAACGCAACAGACCCAGAATAGCCAAAGGAATCTTGAGAACAAAAAACGGAGCTGGAGGAATCAGGCTCCCTGACTTCAGACTACACTACAGAGGTACAGTAATCAAGACAGTATGGTACTGGCACAAACACAGAAATATAGATCAATGGAACAGTATAGAAAGCCCAGAGATACACCTACACACATATGGTCACCTTTTCTTTGATAAAGGTGGCAGGAATGTACGGTGGAGAAAGGACAGCCTCTTCAATAAGTGGTGCTGGGAAAACTGGACGGGTACATGTAAAAGTAAGAGATTAGAACACTCCCTAACACCATACAAAAATATAAGCTCAAAATGGATTAAAGACCTAAATGTAAGGGCCGAAACTATTAAACTCTTAGAAGAAAACATAGGCAGAACACTCAATGACATAAATCACAGGAAGATCCTTTTTGACCCACCTCCTAGAGAAATGAAAGTAAAAACAAAAATAAACAAATGGGACCTAATGAAACTTCAAAGCTTTTCCACAAAAAAGGAAACCATAAACAAGACCGAAAGAGAAACCTCAGAATGGGATAAAATATTTGCAGATGAAGCAACTGACAAAGGATTAATTTCCAAAATTTACAAGCAGCTCATGCAGCTCAATTACATAAAACAAACAACCCAATCCAAAAATGGGCAGAAGACCTAAATAGACATTTGGCAAAAGAAGATATACAGACAGCCAACAAACACATGAAAGAATGCTCAACATCATTAATCATTAGAGAAATTCAAATCAAAACTACAATGAGATATCACCTAACACCAGTCAGAATGGCCATCATCAAGAAATCTAGAAACAATAAATTGTGGAGAGGGTGTGGAGAAAAGGGAACACTCTTGCACTGCTGGTAAGAATGTGAATTGGTTCAGCCACTGTGGAGAACAGTATGGAGGTTCCTTAAAAAACTACAAATAGAACTACCATATAACCCAGCAATCCCACTACTGGTCATATACCCCGAGAAAACCAAAATTCAAAAAGAGTCATGTACCAAAATGTTCATTGCAGCTTTATTTATAATAACCCGGAGATGGAAACAACCTAAGTGTCCATCATCGGATGAATGGATAAAGAAGATGTGGCACATATATACAATGGAATATTACTCAGCCATAAAAAGAAGCGAAATTGAACTATTTGTAATGGGGTGGATACACCTAGAGTCTGTCATACAGAGTGAAGTAAGTCAGAAAGAGAAAGACAAATACCGTATGCTAACACATATATGGAATTTAAGGGAAAAAAATGTCATGAAGAACCTAGGGATAAAACAGGAATAACGACACAGACCTACTGGAGAACGGACTTGAGGATATGGGGAGGGGGGAGGTGGAAGTGTGAGCTGTGACAGGGCGAGAGAGAGGCATGGACATGTATACGCTAACAAACGTAAGGTAGGTAGCCAGCGGGAATCAGCCGCATGGCAGAGGGATATCGGCTCGGTGCTTTGTGACCGCCTGGAGGGGTGTGATAGGGAGGGTGAGAGGGAGGGAGACGTAAGAGAGAAATGATATGGGAACGTATGTATATGTATAACTGTTTCACTTTGTTATAAAGCAGAAACTAATGCACCATTGTAAAGCAATTATACCCCAATAAAGATGTTAAAAAAAAATCTTCCAACAAACAAAAGCCCAGGACCAGATGGCTTCACAGGCGAATTCTATCAAACATTTAGAGAAGAGCTAACACCTATCCTTCTCAAAATCTTCCAAAAGATAGCAGAGGGAGGAACACTCCCAAACTCATTCTACGAGGCCACCATCACCCTGTTACCAAAACCAGACAAGGATGTCACAAAGAAAAGAAACTACAGGCCAATATCACTGATGAACATAGATGCAAAAATCCTCAACAAAATACTATCAAACAGAATCCAACAGCATATTAAAGGGATCATACACCATGATCAAGTGGGGTTTATTCCAGGAATGCAAGGATTCTTCAATATACACAAATCGATCAACGTGATACACCATATTAACAAATTGAAGGAGAAAAACCATATGATCATCTCAATAGGTGCAGAGAAGGCTTTCGACAAAATTCAACACCCATTTATGATAAAAACCCTGTAGAAAGTAGGCACAGAGAGAACTTTCCTCAACAAAATAAAGGCCATATATGACAAACCCACAGCCAACATCATCCTCAATGGTGAAAAACTGAAAGCATTTCCACTAAGATCAGAAACAAGACAAGGTTTCCCACTCTCACTACTCTTATTCAACTTAGTTTTGGAAGTCTTAGCCACAGCAATCAGAGAAGAAAAGAAAATAAAGGAATCCAAATCAGAAAAGAAGAAGTAAAGCTGTCACTGTTTGCAGATGACATGATACTATACATAGAGAATCCTAAAGATGCTACCAGAAAACTACTAGAGCTAATCAATGAATTTGGAAAAGTAGCAGCATACAAAATTAATGCACAGAAATCTCTGGCATTCCTATACCCTAATGCTGAAAAATCTGAAAGTGAAATCAAGAAAACACTCCCATTTACCAGTGCAACAAAAAGAATAAAATATCTAGGAATAAACCTACCTAAGGAGACAAAAGACCTGTATGCAGAAAATTATAAGACATTGATGAAAGAAGTTAATGATGATACAAATAGATGGAGAGATATACCATGTTCTTGGACTGGAAGTATCAACATTGTGAAAATGACTCTACTACCCAAAGCAATCTACAGATTCATTGCAATCCCTATCAAACTACCACTGGCATTTTTCACAGAACTAGAAGAAAAAAATTCACAATTTGTCTGGAAACACAAAAGACCCCGAATAGCCAAAGGAATCTTGAGAACGAAAAACAGAGCAGGAGGAATCAGGCTCCCTGACTTCAGACTATATTACAAAGCTACAGTAATGAAGACAGTATGTTTCTGGCACAAAAACAGAAAGATAGATCAATGGAACAGGATAGAAAGCCCAGAGATAAACCCACGCACATATGGCCACTTTATCTTTGATAAAGGTGGCAGGAATGTACAGTGGAGAAAGGACAGCCTCTTCAATAAGTGGTGCTGTGAAAACGGGACAGGTACGTGTAAAAGTATGATATTAGATCCCTCCCTAACACCATACACAAAAATAAGCTCAAAATGGATTAAAGACCTAAATGTAAGGCCAGAACCTATCAAACTCTTAGAGGAAAACATAGGCATGACACTCTATGACATAAATCACAGCAAGATCCTTTTTGACCCACCTCCTAGAGAAATGGAAATAAAACAAAAATAAACAAATGGGACCTAATGAAACTTCAAAGCTTTTGCACAGCAAAGGAAACCATAAACAAGACCAAAAGACAACCCTCAGAAAGGGAGAAAATATTTGCAAATGAAGCAAGTGACAAAGATTAACCTCCAAACTTTATAAGCAGCTCATGCAGCTTAATAACAAAACAACAAACAACCCAATCCAAAAATGGGCAGAAGACCTAAATAGACATTTCTCCAAAGAAGATATACAGACAGCCAACAAACACATGAAAGAATGCTCAACATCACTAATCATTAGAGAAATGCAAATCAAAACTACAGTGATATATCATCTCACACCAGTCAGAATGGCCATCATCAAAAAATCTAGAAACAATAAATGCTTGAGAGGGTGTGGAGGAAAGTTAACCCTCTTGCATGGTTGGTGGGAACGTAAATTGATACAGCCACTGTGGAGAACAGTATGGAAGTTCCTTAAAAAACTACAAATAGAACTATCATATGACTGAGCAATCCCACTACTGGGCATATACCCTGAGAAAACCATAATTCAAAAAGAGTCGTGTACAAAAATGTTCATTGCAGCTCTATTTACAATAGCCCAGAGATGGAAACAACCTAAGTGTCCATCATGGGATGAATGGATAAAGAAGATGTGGTACATATATACAATGGAATATTACTCAGCCATAAAAAGAAACGAAATGGAGCTATTTGTAATGAGGTGGATAGACCTAGAGTCTGTCATACAGAGTGAAGTAAGTCAGAGAGAGAAAAATACTGTATGCTAACACATATATATGGAATTTAAGAAAAAATATGTCATGAAGAACCTAGGGGTAAAATAGGAATAAAGACACAGACCTACTGGAGAATGGACTAGAGGATATAGGGAGGGGGAAGGGTAAGCTGTGACAAAGCGAGAGAGAAGCATGAACATGTATACACTACCAAACGTACTGTAGATAGCTAGTGGGAAGCAGCCGAACAGCACAGGGAGATCAGCTCTGTGCTTTGTGACCACCTGGAGGGGTGGGATAGGGAGGGTGGGAGGGAGGGAGACACAAGAAGGAAGAGATATGGGAACATATGTATATATATAGCTGATTCATTTTGTTGTAAAGCAGAAACTAACACACCATTATAAAGCAATTATACTCCAATAAAGATGTTAAAAAAAGAAGAACGCAAAAGGCATGATGCTGAAAATTATGTATGTGATCTTAATCTTGCAAATGATGTATGTATATTCATTGTTATATGCATGCATAAACACAATAATGAGAGAAAATGGCAGACAATATACATTTTTTAAAAATTAATGAGTGGTAGTGTTACTGATTAGTTACATATTTATCTCTGTTCTTTACTGTGTTTTCCACTTTTTCTAAATTTGTATGGATCATTTTAAAAATCAAAATTAAAGCTCATAGAAACATTACTTGTTATTAAATATTTCAGATATTCAAAAAGTTACAGAAAAGAATAAAACAGGCTTCTGTGTACTCAACTTAAGAAATAAAACATTACATATGCAGTTGAAACTCACTTTGAATTTTTTTATGATTACATTAGTCTCCTTCTTCCTCAGAGGTAAGTACTATAAAGAACTTTAGTTTTCATTCTTAGGAACTTATAGTTTTATTACATATGCATATATTCCTAAGTGAAATATGGTACTGTTTTGTTGCGTGTGTTTATCTGTAGATGCCTGGATGAATGATAGAAAGGAGGAAGAACAAAAAAAGGAGAACAAATACACATAACAGCTTGGCAGTATGACCTGTATACGTGCCTTCCTTGCAATGTGTATTCTCTTTCAGAACTTCTAAAGTGGACACACCATTATTTTTTCAGTTTAATATGCTGAAGGAGGCACTAACAGAATCTGCACATACAATTTGCAAACACTATTTTCCTGATGTGTTCAAAGTCTAAGAGTTTCCCTGGTACCAGCTATTCTAAAACAATGTTCAGTGTATTCTGAACATGAAACATCTTCAGATCTGTCTAGGCCTAATTTTCTGTCTTTTATTCATGCTGTTACTCCTTTAGGCCTGTATATCCAGAACTTAATCTGGGCCATCCTGGTGAAAAAAGACAGTGATCACAAAAGGATTAGTTTTCTGGTGTCCTGACTAACACCCATAACCTTAGGTTGGTATAAACATGCATTCCATTTTGAACTTGAGCTTATTTTGTATTACTAGTGCTGGTCATGTGTACATAGTTGCCTCTTTGTTTCCACAGGTTTCACATCTGCAGATTCAACCAACTATGGGTGGAAAATAATTGAAAAAAATATTCCAGAAAGTTCCAAAAAGCAAAGCTTGAATTTGCCACAAACTGACAACTATTTACATAGCATTTACATTGAGTTAGATATTATAAGCAATCTAGATTTGATTTAAAGTATACAAGAGGTGAATAGCCATATCAATCTTGAGAAAGAAAATGGAGCTGGAGGAATCAGGCTCCCTGACTTCAGACTATACTACAAAGCTAGAGTAAACAAGAAAGTATGGTACTGGCACAGAAAAAGAAATATAGACCAATGGAACAGGATCGAAAGCCCAGAGAAAAACTCACACACATATGGTCACCTTATTTTTGGTAAAGTAGGCAAGAATATACAGTGGAGAAAAGAAAGCCTCTTCAATAAGTGATGCTGGGAAAACTGGGCAGCTACATGTAAAAGAATGAAATTAGAGCACTCCCTAACACCATACACAAAAAATAAACTCAAAATGGATTAAAGACCTAAATGTAAGGCCAGACACAATAAAACTCTTAGAGGAAAACATAGGCAGAACAGTCTTTGACATAAATTGCAGCAGGATCTTTTTTGACCCACCTCCTAGAGTGACGAAAATAAAAACAAAAATAAATAAATGGGACCTGATTAAAAGCTTTTGCACAGCAAAGGAAACCATAAACAAGATGAAAAGATAACCCTCGGAATAGGAGAAATTATTTGCAAACGAAGAAACTGACAAAGGATTAATCTCAAAATTATACAAACATCTCATGAAGCTCAATACCAAAAAAAGCAAACAACCTAATCAAAAAATGGGTGGAAGACCTAAATAGACATTTCTCCAAAGAAGATGTACAGATCTCCAACAAACACATGAAAAGATGCTCAGCATCACTAATTATGAGAGAAATGCAAATCAAAACTACAGTGAGATACTGCCTCACATCAGTCAGTATGGCCATCAAAAAGTATACAAACGATAAATGCTGGAGAGGGTGTGGAGGAAAGGGAACCCTCAAGCATTGTTAGTAGGAATGTAAATTGATACAGCCACTATGGAGAACAGTATGGAAATTCGTTAAAAAGCTAAAATAGAACTACCGTATGACCCAGCAATCTCACTACTGGGCATATACCCAGAGAAAACCATAATTCAAAAAGGCACATGCACCCCAATGTTCATTGCAGCACTATTTACAATAGCCAGGACACAGAAGCAACCTAAATGTCCATTAAGAGAGGAATAGATAAAGAAGATGTGGTACATATATACAGCCATAAAAATGAATGAAATTGGGTCATACGTAGAGACATGGATGGGCCTAGAGATTGTCATACAGAGTGAAGTAAGTAAGAAAGAGAAAAACAAATATTGTATATTAACACATATATGTGGAATCTGAAAAAATTGCCATAGACAATCTTATTTACAAAGCAGAACTAGAGACACATAGAACAAATGTATGGATACCAAGAAAAAGGGGGGGTAGGATGAACTGGGAGATTGGGATTGACATATATACACTATTGATACTATGTATAGAATAGATAACTAATGAGAACCTACTGTATAGCACAGGGAACTCTACTCAGTGCTCTATGATGACCTAAGTGAGAAGGAAATCAAAAAAGAGGGGATATATGTATACATACAGATGATTCACTTTGCTGCACAGTATAAACTAACACAATATTGTAAAGCAGCTATACTCCAATAAATTTTTATTTTAAATCTACAAACAATAAATCCTGGAGAGGGTGTGGAGAAAAGGGAACCCTCTTGTACTCTTGGTGGTACTGTAAATTGATACAGCCACTATAGAGAATAGTATAGTGGTTCCCTTAAAAACTAGAAATAGAACTACCATATGAACCAGGAATCCCACTACTGGGCATATGCCCAGAGAAAAACATAATTCAAAAAGACACATGAGCTAATCAATGAATTTGGTAAAGTAGCAGGATACAAAATTAATGCACAGAAATCTCTGGCATTCCTATACCCTAATGCTGAAAAATCTGAAAGTGAAATCAAGAAAACACTCCCATTTACCACTGCAACAAAAAGAATAAAATATCTAGGAATAAACCTACCTAAGGAGACAAAAGACCTATATGCAGAAAATTATAAGACACTGATGAAAGAAATTAAAGATGATACAAATAGATGGAGAGATATACCATGTTCTTGGATTGGAAGAATCAACATTGTGAAAATGACTCTACTACCCAAAGCAATCTACAGATTCAATGCAATCCCTATCAAACTACCACTGACATTTTTCACAGAACTAGAACAAAAAATTTCACAATGTCTATGGAAACTCAAAAGACCCCGAATAGCCAGAGCAATCTTGAGAACGAAAAACGGAGCTGGAGGAATCAGGCTCCCTGACTTCAGACTATACTACAGAGGTACAGTAATCAAGACAGTATGGTACTGGCACAAACACAGAAATATAGATCAATGGAACAGTATAGAAAGCCCAGAGATACACCCACACACATATGGTCACCTTATCTTTGATAAAGGTGGCAGGAATGTACAGTGGAGAAAGGACAGCCTCTTCAATAAGTGGTGCTGGGAAAACTGGACAGGTACATGTAAAAGTATGAGATTAGATCCCTCCCTAACACCATACACAAAAATAAGCTCAAAATGGATTAAAGACCTAAATGTAAGGCCAGAACCTATCAAACTCTTAGAGCAAACCATAGGCAGAACACTCTATTATATAAATCACAGCAAGATCCTTTTTGACCCACCTCCTAGAGAAATGAAAGTAAAAACAAAAATAAACAAATGGGACCTAATGAAACTTCAAAGCTTTTGCACAGCAAAGGAAACCATAAACAAAACCAAAAGACAACCCTCAGAATGGGAGAAAATATTTGCAAATGAAGCAACTGACAAAGGATTAATCTCCAAAATTTAAAAGCAGCTCATGCAGCTCAATTAAAAAAAACAAACAACCCAATCCAAAAATGGGCAGAAGACCTAAATAGACATTTCTCCAAAGAAGATATACAGACTGCCAACAAACACATGACAGAATGCTCAACGTCATTAATCATTAGAGAAATGCAAATCAAAACTACAATGAGATATTACCTCACACCGGTCAGAATGGCCATCATCAAAAAATCTAGAAACCATAAATGCTGGAGAGGGTGTGGAGAAAACGGAATACTCTTGCACTGCTGGTGGGAATGTGAATTAGTACAGCCACTATGGAGAACAGTATGGAGGTTCCTTAAAAAACTACAAATAGAACTACCATATGACCCAGCAATCCCACTACTGGGCATATACCCTGAGAAAACCATAATTCAAAAAGAGTCATGTACCAAAATGTTCATTTCAGCTCTATTTACAATAGCCCAGAGATGGAAACAACCTAAGTGCCCATCATCGGATGAATGGATAAAGAAGATGTGGCACATATATACAATGGAATATTACTCAGCCATAAAAAGAAACGAAATGGAGCTATTTGTAATGAGGTGGATAGACCTAGAGTCTGTCATACAGAGTGTAGTAAGTCAGAAAGAAAAAGACAAATACCGTATGCTAACACATATATATGGAATTTAAGAAGAAAAAAACTGTCATGAAGAACCTAGGGTTAAGATAGGAATAAAGACACAGACCTACTGGAGAACAGGCTTGAGGATATGGGGAGGGGGAAGGGTGATCTGTGACAGGGCGAGAGAGAGTCATGGATATGTACACACTAACAAACGTAAGGTAGATAGCTAGTGGGAAGCAGCCGCATGGCACAGGGATATCAGCTCGGTGCTTTGTGACCGCCTGGAGGGGTGGGATAGGGAGGGTGGGAGGGAGGGAGACACAAGAGGGAAGAGTTATGGGAACACATGTATATGTATAACTGATTCACTTTGTTATAAAGCAGAAACTAACACACCATTGTAAAGCAATTATACTCCAATAAAGATGTAAAAAAAAAGATGTCGCACATATATACAATGGAATATTACTCAGCCATAAAAAGAAATGAAATTGAACTATTTGTAATGAGGTGGATAGACCTAGAGTCTGTCATACATGGTGAAGTAAGTCAGAAAGAGAAAGACAAATACCGTCTGCTAACACATATATATGGAATTTAAGAAAAAAATGTCATGATATGGGGAAGGGGAAGGGTAAGCTGTGACAAAGCGAGAGAGAGGCATGGACATATATACACTACCAAACGTAAGGTAGATAGCTAGTGGGAAGCAGCTGCATAGCACAGGGAGATCAGCTCGGTGCTTTGTGACCGCCTGGAGGGGTGGGATAGGGAGGGTGGATGGGAGGGAGATGCAAGAGGGAAGAGATATGGGAACATATGTATATGTATAACTGATTCACTTTGTTATAAAGCAGAAACTAACACACCATTGTAAAGCAATTATACTCCAATAAAGATGTAAAAAAAAAAAAGAAGAAACAAATAAAATTTTAACAGGGACCATGCCATAAAGAAAATAAAGGCACATGAACCCCAATGTTTATTGCAGCACTATTTACAATAGCCAGGACATGGACGCAACTTAAATGTCCATCAACAGAGAAATGGATAAAGAAAATGTGGTTCAAATACACAATGGAATATTACTGAGCCATAAAAAGGAAGGAAATTGGGTCATTTGTAGAGATGTGGATGGACCTAGAGACAGTCATACAGTGTGAAGTAAGTCAGAAAGAGAAAAACAAAAGTCGTATATTAAAGCATATATGTGGAATCTAAAAAAATGGTATGGATGATCTTATTTGTAAAACAGAAATAGAGATGCGGATATAGAGAACAAACGTATGGACACCAAGGGGGGAATGGGGGTGGTGGTGGGAGGAATTGGGAGATTGGGATTGACATATATACACTATTGGTACTATGAATAAAATAGATAACTAATGAGAACCTACTGTATAGCTCAGGGAACTCTACCCAGTGCTCTGTGGTGACCTAAATTGGGAGGAAATCCAAAGAGAGGGGATATATGTATACATACGGCTGATTCACTTTGCTGTGCAGTACAAACTAACACAACATTGTAAAGCAACTATACTCCAATAAAAATTAATTTAAAAAAATTAAGCATATGGGAGGGAGGATGTGCACTGGTTATATGAAAATACTACACCATTTTATATATTTTTTATAAGAGAGTTGAGCATCCGTGGATTCTGCTCTCTGTGGGGCGTCCTGGAACCAATCCCTTGTGAATAGCGAAGGACAACTGTATTTTTCTCTCCTTTTATTATTTTTAGTTGCACAGGGAAAATATATCAAAGGTGTTTTAATCTGCCTGTGTCGATTGCCCTGGGGTCCTAGGCTGAAAGAGACTGTGATTAAACTTTTACTCTGAAAGCCTCTGTTTAAGAATTCTCCCTTTCTAGAAGCTGTGGGGCCGAGTGATGGGTGATCTCATGCAGACACTTTCCCTCCCCTTAGGCACTCACTACTTGGCTAACTGGGTTGTTAAATATAGTTTCAATTCAAGGAGTTTTATTTGGGAGAGAACAGAATGAAGCATGTTGTGAAACTATTTTCATCTCATGACCTTCACAAATATCCAGAGAAGTGGAGACATTGACTGTGGAATGTAGGTTTATTTGAGAGACATGCTTGTGTTTGCTCTTCCCCTAAGCATCTTTAATTTCTCTGGAGCTGCCAAATGGGGATTGTCAGGTGGTAGCCTTGGCTTAGGGATGTTCCCCACTATGACACTGAGGCACTTTCCTATGGAAAGGTCTAGGAAGTTTATTATTTATCTTTTCACTTCCAAAACCAAGACACTTTCATTGTAGATAAAGATGGAAAATGCAGGAAAGAAAAAAAAATCATTAGAAACACTTAAAACTCTACTAGTCTTGAGTAAGCACTGTTATCATTGGAACGTACATATTTTTTTCAGAATTCTATGCAAATATAGCCTCATATTTAATTATAACCATATTTAAGAGTAACAATGAGATGTTATCTTACAGTTTTGTAAACTGATTTATTTATAGACAAACATCATATTATGAATGTCAATCCATGCCAATCAATATAAATCCACATAATTAAAATGACAATAGAAGCACTAATGGTCAATTCAGGTATGAAAATAATGATGGTAATGGTTATTATTTATTGCTGACTTCCTCAGTGCCTGACACTGTTATAAGTGCTAAACCTATATTACTCATTTAATCCTCACCACAACCTATGAGGAGGAGTTACTGTTGCCCAACTTTAAACATAAGAAACTAAGAGCAGGGGCTTCCCTGGTGGTGCAGTTGTTAAGAATCTGCCTCCCAGTGCAGGAGACACAGGTTCGAGCCCTGGTCTGTGAAGATCCCACATGTCACGGAGCAACTAAGTCCATGCACCACAACTGCTGATCCTGCGCTCTAGAGCCTGCAAGCCACAACTACTGAGCCCGTGAGCCACAACTACTGAGCCCGTGTGCCACAACTACTGAAGCCTGCATGCCTAGAGCCCATGCTTCAAAACAAGAGAAGCCACCACAATGAGAAGCCCACGCACCGCAAAGAAGAGTAGTCCCCACTCACCGCAACTAGAGAAAGCCCATGCGCAGCAACGAAGACGAAACCCAGCAAAAAATAAATAAATAAAATAAATTTAAAAGAAAGAATCTAAGGGCAGGGCTAGCAGTTGGTAAGGGTAAGATAAACTGTATGGCTCCTGAGCCCATACATCTAACCAGGATATGCTATTGCCTCTCCTATGACAAGGCCTTCAACCTTACTGCTATTCAGGGCAAAGTAAGATAAAAGAACCTGAGGTGCCATGTTTTTTTCCCAGTTAACTAGGCAGAAATTTAAAATATTGATGATAATCAGTGTGGTTTGGAGTTTGGGGGAAATGTGTCCTGGTATATTGCAAAAGTTCTCCCCCATCTTGTTTCCCTTCCTGTGCCTCAGGTGCATTCCACATTCTAAAGCTGAGTGAGTTTCCTGTTGGTAGAACTGAAAATATTTGTTTCCATACCATTTAATTATTTTGTATTGCTGCAAGATCAATAAATGTGTACTATAGGTTAAAATATATAACATAGAAATGAAATAAAATAACATTACCCCAAAACATACCATCTAAAGCATACCCACTGTATTTGTTTCTTAGGGCTGCCTTAAAATAGTACCACAAAGTAGGTGGCTTAAAAACAGAAGTTTATTGTCTCATGGTTCTGGAGGCTAAAAGTCAAAATCAAGGTATCAATGGGTCATGCTCTCTCTGAAACCTATAGGACTTCATCCTTGCCTCTTCCTAATTCCCTGCAGTTCGAAGGGAATCTCTGGTGTTTCTTGGTTTGTAGATGCATCACTCCCAATCCTCCATCTTCATGTGACATTCTCCCTCTGTCCCTTCATATTATCTTCTATCTGTGTGTGTCTCTGTGTCTAACTTTCCCCTTTTTATGAAGACACCAGTCATATCAGATTAGAGCCCACCCTAATAACCTCATTTTAACTTGATTACCTCTGTAAAGACCTTATTTCCAAACAAGGTCACATTCTGAGATAGTTGGGATTAGGACTTCAGAAAATGTTTTTCAGGGGATACAATTTAACCCAGAATAACCACTAATGTTTTCATCTGCATTGTATTCTTCTAGTAGTTTTCTTATGCAAGAATTTATATAGTTATGCATGTGTGCAGACATTTATAGATTTACGTATAAATATAAGATCACATTTACATTTAGTTTTGTAACCTGCTTATCTCACTAATAACATTCCTCAAAGTCAGTGACTGTGAATAAACATCAATCTATACCATATGGATAGTAGGTATACTAGTGCCTGATAAAGATAGAGAAAAATAAATTAAAATGGGTAAAATTTTTATGTGTTGAGTGCTTTTCATGTATTGAGTCATTTAACGATCACAGCACCATTATAAGGTAGATATGGTGTTAATCCTCATTTTATAGATGAAAAACTGAGGGACAGGGAAAATAAGGACTTGACCCAGGACTGAACATTTAGGGAGCAGGACAGCTTGGATTTGAACCCAGAACCTCATGCTCAAAGCCTGGGAAACTGTCAAAGATTTGTTAGGTGACAGGAGCAGTCTGCAAAAACATTCATATTTTAGGAGGTCATTAAAAGTAGCACTAAGTATGTTAATATATTATGCAAAATATCTCGACCTAGTGACAAAAAGGTGTTTTGTGACCATTTTGAAAGCATGTGACAGAATCCATAGAGCAGTGGGATAATGAGTCAGTTGGAAGTGAAGAATGTTAACAGGGAATGCAGAAAATGTCTTTGAAGGGGGGGGCGGGGGACATTGGAGGTGGAGTGAGAGAGATATCTTGTGGGTGAATGGGGATGAGGGGTCCAAAGAGAGTTTTGTTTTTTTAAATCTTCAATGCCTTGAAACTTGAGTAAGTTTAAAAGTTAATGTTAAAGAGCCATCTCTTCTCAGATTTAATCCTTGAATTTTCCCATATATTCATTTCCCTCCTTACCCTCCTATTTCCTCTATAGATTGAATGAGATACCTCTAATGCAACACTGTGGGTCTTAAGCTCAATATGCATTTAGTTATTAGTGAATAGAAAAATGAGTACTCGTGTATCAAAGGAGTGCTAGTCCTTTTGGGATTTTTGCCTCTCAGGGAGGCAACAGGTAGCTGGAATCCTGGTGGATGTAGCTGCTGGGTAATGCATGCTCTGAGGATGTCTGCACTGGTGACTGTGGGATGGGTCCAGAGTTTTCCTATAAATGTATTAACATACAGAGCAGTCCAGGAGCAGCAGTTAGGCAAACACCACAGCTTGCTGCCCTGGTGCCATCTCTCACTGAGCTCATCAGGTGAGTCAAAGGCAAGTCTGTCTTCCCAGCGTGGGGAACTGGGTTAGGATCTGCTCAGAGGCACAGTGTGGAACAGTTCTTATGAGTTTGTGAATCACCCTAGAAAGAAGAGAACCTCTGTCCGCAAACCTTTGAACTTAAGACCAACCAGAGAGATATTTGTTCCCATCATCTGGATGCCTGCACTCTCATTATGAGAAAACAATGAGAAATTATTTATAACTTCTAAACTGTTACCAATGGAGAAAAAAAAAGATGGTACCCAATTGTATTTTTCAAGATGGTATAGCATACAGTGCTAATTTTTCTTTGACTTAATATAATAGAAGTTTATTCTTCTCTCATAAAACAGTCCAACTCTGGTATTACTTGTCAGGTTTTTTCATTGATGCCTTTCCTGCAAGGGGGTTACAGGGACCCAGGTTCTTCCATCCTGTAACCTTGCCACTCCCTTGATATTCAGAGTTCTATTACAAATTCTCTGCTGACAGAGAGTGAAGGCATGGAGTATTGCTTGGGAGGTTTTTATAAGCCAGATGTAGGAGTGACAAATATCACTTCTGTCCACATCCATTGGATAGAACTCCATTGTTCCGTGTTTCAGTTTGGGTTCCCCCCAAAGCAGAACTTGGGTGCTGATAGTTTATTTGGGAGGTGATCCCAGGAAGCAACAAAGAGGTAAGAGCCAGAATTGAGTCAAGAAAGAGTTAAAGCCAATATAATGGTGCATTGTCGACATGACTGCTGTAGGTAAGTAATGGGGACTAGGGTTAGCTGTGACCTCTGAGAAACATACAATATGTCTCCCAGAATTGTCTGCTAAAAAGTTGGAGGGCTGGAAGGTTTATTTATCTCTCCATGTCTCCATGTTCTGTTGGTTAAGGATTGCTTCGGGGGTGAGGGAGGGCATTAATTCCCCTGCAATTCAAGAATGAGCTTCTGTGGGGGTTATGAGAGTTGCTTGAGTCAAATGAGAAGAATCTGATACAAGAAAGTGAATGAAAGTGGCCTGCTTGAGTAGGACACTGCTGCTATCAGTGTGAGCTCACAGGCAACTGTCCACGATAGCTGTGGATGCATGTCAAGGAGATATGATAGGAGGCACCAAAACTTCTTGCTACACATGACCTTCACCTAATTACAAGGGAAGTTAAGCAATGTAGTATAGCTGTGTCCTGTAGAGGTAAAGAAAATTGGAAACAATCTAAATTTTCATAAAGAAGTAGAATATTTAAATAAACTATGAAGTGCGTTCATTAATGGCAAGTTCTCTGAAATGCATTTTAAAGGGAAAAGAATGAATTGCAGAGCAAGTCAAATAACATTACCCAGATATCAGGAGTGAGATATGGACTTGGTGAGTCATAATTGTATGGATATCATGAACTAGTTGAAATTATCTATTAAGTAAGGAATAGATAGATAGGTAGATAGATAGATAGATAGACAAACAGACAAAGGTTTTTGGACTGCTTATTTCACCCCTTTTTGTTTTCTGTTTCAGGCAATGCTGAAGCGAATATCCTTTTGTCAGCCTATTCTTGTACATGTGAGAACATTTTCCTATATTACATGCTTACACATATATTCCCTGGGATTTTACTTCAATAATTTAAACTCTCTCAAAAAGTATATGAGAATTCTCATTTCTTCACTTCACTTCTATTCCTGGTGTCACCAGAATATTTAAACTCATGCCTAATTGATAAGGGTGCTTCTATTTCCTTGATTTGTATTGAAATTGAGTCTCTCTCTCTCTCTGTCTCTCTGTCTCTCTCTCTGTCTCTCTCTCCCTCCACACACATACAGAGCCAATTTTAAAATTCTTCTTGTGGGGTTTCCCTGGTGGCGCAGTGGTTGAGAGTCCACCTGCCGATGCAGGGGACACGGGTTCGTGCGCGGGTCCGGGAAGATCCCACATGCTGCGGAGCGGCTGGGCCCGTGAGCCATGGCCACTGAGCCTGCGCGTCTGAGGCCTGTGATCCGCAACGGGAGAGGCCACAACAGTGAGAGGCTCGTGTCCCACAAAAAAAATAAAAAATAAAATTCTTATTGTGTAAATTTTGGTCCATTTTTGGGGCTTCTTTCTATACTTAATTTTTGTCAGATGATAGGTGATAAAAGTTTACTTAGATGCTTTTATTTGCATTCCTTAAATTATTAGTAAGTTTGAACTTTTTCTTGTAGCTATTGACCAGCTACATTTCATCATCTGTGTAAATTTTGTCCATTTTGCTATTTTGTTATAGGGGCTTTTAAGGAATTATGGCTAATATCTTTCACTGATACATATATTTATTATTTCAACAGATATTTATTGGGTGTTTATTATTTGACAGACACTACAGCCAAATTCATGTCCCAGATCTTTCTTCTGAGATCTAGATGCTTATATTTATTGGAAATGACCACTTGAAGAAAGAAAAGTATTAGTATCCATCCATACGTGCATGAATTATCAAGAACATACACATTTCGGGCTTCCCTGCTGGCGCAGTGGATAAGAATCTGCCTGCCAATGCAGGGCACTGGGGTTCAATCCCTGGTCCGGGAAGATTCTACATGCTGTGGAGCAACTAAGCCCGTGCACCACAACTACTGAGCGTGTGCTCTAGAGTCCGTGAGCCACAACTACTGAAGCCTGTGTGCCTAGAGCCTGTGCTCTGCAACGTGAGAAGCTACCGCAGTGAGAAGGCCATGCACTGCAAAGAAGAGTAACTCCCGCTCGCCACAATTAGACAAAGCCCGCATGCAGCAACGAAGACCCAACACAGCCACACACACACACAAATAACATACACATTTCAAAACACTTATCCCAAAGTCCTGCATGACCACAAAATAAAAAGGATTCAGTGTGTTATTTCAGGAGAACTACTGGCTCAGAGTTAGTTTTTCTGTGATCACTATACCTATGGGAAGATGCTTAACAATAACCTGATGTTTCTGAGTTTTCTTCTTCTCATTTGTAAAATGGGAATAATTTTATCTATATCAGACAATTAATGTGAGAAGCAAAAAAGCAAAATATTTCAAGTGTCATACACAGCATATAGTTATTTGGTACTCAACAGAGGTTAGTTCCCTTCCTTTCTCACATCCATCCTTCCTTTAAAGAAGACTCCTTTGACATAATCCAAATAGCATGATTACATGTTAATCATGGGGAAATGTTAATTAAGAAAATGTACCAGTTTCCATTAAGTATTAACGTCAGTGTCATTTCTATGTATGGGTGTGATCTCTCTGATAATTTAGGAAAAAGAAAAACAATCACTGGGCCAGTTCCGTAGGGTTTGAAAAAGAAAACCATCATGCCATCCCATTTTATTTTATATATTTCCCCATCCTACTTTTTAACTGTATGTTATTTTCTCACGAATAATTTGTGCAATGTGACCCATAAAGAAAAGGCTTTGCAGTGGAGCATTGCAATAGAACACTGGGGGCCAGGCACACCATAGGGTCTTGGGTAAGTAATCTCCCCTGTGCTGGTTGTTTTTTGGATAACATCCCAGATAGATGTAGGGGTTTATGAGATCCCATCTGGGAAAGCACATATGATAAAATGTCATATAACTAAATACACACACTCACACAGAAATGAGTGCATGTAAAATGGTGAAATCTGAATAAGGTTGGTGGGCTATATCTGTTGACAAAAAAATTAATCAACAATCAACAGAAATGGAAAATTAATTCAAGCCAACCTGAGGATTACAACCCAGGAGACAATCTTTCAGAAAGCACTGGGTACTGTTCCAAAGAGGTAAAAGGGGAGACCAGTATATATGTGATTTTAGAGAAGAGGTATGTACAATCAAGCACACATCTTGGTAGAAGGTTACTGCTATTTGCAAGGTACAGATATCTTAGTTAACGGTTTTAGTGCTTTTCTAAGTATGAGAAGATGCAAGAAACTGGATTCATAAAATTTTTCTCCTGAAAATATCTAGCTATCTGAAGGCCAGTTCTGCCACTTGTCCCAGAGCACAGAGTGCCTCATTCCTGATCTCCACCCTAAACTCCTTTCAGGGTGTGTTGAAGGTCAGAGACTTGTAGAGCCTCATGGTAAGCAACCTTCTTTAGTTGGCCCAGCTCCCTCATAGTCATAAATATGACCAAGGGTTGGGAGACATTTCATGACCATTTTGTCCCATGGTGTTAGAAATGCTCATTCCCAGGTCAGACCAGGATTTCTTTGACAGGCCACTCAATGTGCTATTACTGGACTAAGCTCTATTAACAGTAGCTAAAACTCTCTAGACCGCATGTCTTACTAATTTGTTATGGTCCAGGAAAAGATTCCCTCTTGTTGCTTCTTCACATATCTAGAGTTACACTATTACAATCATTACTCTCATATAGAATTACATATTTGGTCAATTGTTTCAAGTCTCCTAGTCTTCGTTATTTTTATTGGAGGTTCAGTCACACATTTGGTAATGGAAGAAAAGAAAACAATCATAAAATAGGGATAATACAAGTAATATACATAGTAACATTAGTAAGGTCATAAGTAAGTGCTTAAGCTAAGACCTTCCATTAGGTGGGGCGCCCAGTATCTCCCCAGGTCATATGACCAGCCTGTTCTTCACCAATCACTATCTTTAAGGGAAGTGATATATTGACATTGTACATAAAGTTCACCAAAGATGTTTGTATGTACAAGGTGAATGGTGGGTCATCGTGACACCTTACATGATTAAGAAAGGAATGTTATCTTCTAAGGAGTTACATGGCTGGCATCAGAAAAAGAAAAATTGTCCTTTGTGGTTGAGCAGGTATTTCTGCTGTTGGGGAGGTCTGGTCAATGCATAATGCAGATGCACAATGCACACTAGAGGAGAGGGAGGGGGACTAAAGAAGTGGAGAAAAATTTTTATGTTTAAATTTTTCTTGTCTTACCTTAAACTATGAATTTTATTTCATCATATCAAGGTCAATTTTCTGTTTGTGATATTTTATTGTAGCTACACAAGTTACCATTGAGGGAAAATGGGTAAGGGGCATAAGACATCTCTCTCTATTGTTTCTTACAAGTACCTGTAAATCTACAATTGTCTAAAAATAGGTTTTAAAAAGGCATGGTTTTTCTCATTTAGGAAACTAAGAAAACTCACCCCCAATTGAACACTTGCTATGTGCCAGGCAGTGGGGCATGTGGCTTTACATGAACTACCTCTAGGATAAAAACACTTCCTGATCTGCCCTGAACAGAAGGGTTGCCTGTTGACCTGGCATCCCATATAGTTTAACATTTATCCAAAAATCTTCACTGTTAAACAATGTATTATTATTGCTGATATTTACATTAATGTGTTACTGAGTCCAAGCTCACACCACTTGCCACAAGACAGGCCAATAAATCGAGAGACAAGGTGTTGGCACAAGGAAAATCGACTTTATTCAGAAAGCCAGCAAACTGAGAAGATGGCAGATTAATGTCCTAAAGAACCATGTTAATTTGGGGTAGAATTCAAGCTTCTTTTATGCTAGCAAAAGGAGAAGCAGGAGGAGGTGAGGTCAGGTGGTGAGGAATAGCCTTAAGCAGCTGTGCATGGGTAGTGGTCTGAGGGAAGTTATGAAACATCTTTGTTCTTGGTTGGTTGACTCCCATTGAAGTTAATCAGGTCTGGTCAAGATGTTCCTGCAGAACTAGATAAGACAAACGTTAATTTTTCTTGTTTTTGTTTCCTTATCACCTGGGGGGGGAGGTAGAGTTTTTTCAAAAGGGAGCTATCACCTACACCCCAAACTGCAGGCAAAATTCCTTCAATGATTAATGTGGTTATATGCAGAGCTAGCATGACTAAGCAAAGGCAACTAACAGCAGAATACAAAGGTAAGAACTAAAATAGTTTCAAGATAGAGTAAGAGTTGTTCTTCCTTGTTACAAAAGTAAGCCAGAATGGGTTTAGTAGACCTTGTTTACTTGTATTAGTTTCCTAATGCTGCTGTAAAAAAATAACCACAAACTTGAAGGCTTAAAACAATACACATTTATTATCTTACAGCTGCGGAAGTCAAAAGCTCAAAATCAGTTTTACTGGGCTAAGATCAAGTTTATTGGCAGGGCTATGTTCCCTCTGGAGGCTCTAGAGGAGAATCCATTTTCTTGCCTTTTCTAGTTTATAGAGCTGCATTCCTTGCATCCCTTGGCTCACGGCTCCTTACTCCATCTTTGAAGCCAGCAATTTAGCACCTTACTTCAGTTGTCACATTGCCTTCTTCTGTAGTAAAATCTCCCTCTATCTCCCTCTTATAAGGACATTTGTAATCGTATTTAAGGCCTATCTGGATAATCCGGGATATTCTTCTTGTCTCAAAATTCTTAACTTAATCACATTTGCAAAGTCTCTTTTCTAATTCAACATAATTAACACATCCCTTTCAAGGACAACATGCAGGGTATTCACTGTTAAAATGAAGTAAACTCACACAGGAGTGGCTAGAGAGTGAGCCCCTTTTTGTCTTGAGTGGTAGTGACAAAAGCATTTGATGCTGCTACCTCTGCTGGTTATATGTGATTAGCTAGTTGGGCCATGACCATGCCAAGGACGTTTAAAATGCATGAAAATATATGAGAAATATGTGAGGGAAGTAAAAGCTGAGCTGTGCTGCCATGTAGCTTGAACATCCTTGGTACAGTGGTTTTGTGATTTATTATGCAGTGTAAATCTACATCTATATTTACTTTATTGTTGGAAATGTTTCTTCAATCTTTGAACAAGATTGAATGAAAAATTAAGTAATGAATTCTGTTTTCTTTGGTGATAAACATTTAACTCCCACAAAATGTTTGCTGACATTTACTATGCACCAAGGGGACTGTAGTGATACTATTGACCTCAAGGAAACCCAAATCTACAAACCTGCTAAAGAAACATTTGCATCTACTTCAGAAGGTAGTAGCTATTTTAAAAAGAATATGTCAATTTAGTACATACAGGTGCAGAAGTTGTGTTGACTTCTCATTCTATGAACAGAACTTCTAATTTAGAAGAAATTATTTTTCTTCTAATTTAATTATTCAAATTTTGAATCCCAAGTTTTTGTGTGCATGTTCAAAGGTAGGAGCGATAGCTCCTAATATGTTGGCTCTGTTAGCAAAAGAACTTAGGAAAGAATTATTGATGATAGTTTAAAATCAGCATCATCAGATGATTACAAAGAAAATCAGTTACTAGCAACAGTGATTTGATATTACTTTCATCAAATTAATGGAATAATAATACATTTTTTGTATTACTGATGAAAGGGAAACATGTAGCCTTGTTACTAATGGCATTGTGAATTCAGTTAATAAATTCAACTTTGAGGATAAAATTACTTGTTATGTGGTGTTAATGTGTTAATGAGAATACACATTTTGGTGGAACAAAATGTTGTAGGAAGATAGATGCTTTACTAAATTAAGAAACACATGCATCAGAAATATAATCAGAATTGGTTGTGTCACACATGTAATTAATAATTGTGTAGACAAGATGTGGTATTTTGCAAATCAAAATAGAAACAGTGGTGTCCCATAGTTACACATATGAACACTCAGACACACGTATACCCTGTGTGTGTTTGTGTGTGTGTCTGTGACAACACTGTAGAAGCTACATTATTGGCAGTTTTCTAGTCTTGGGTTGGGTGGTGGTTTCACAAATGTGAAAGAGGAAAAAAAAAAGAAAGGGAATGGAAGAGAAGGAAGAGGGACAAACATGGGTTACACGATGCATCTGTGCACCTGTGGTCCATATTTTTAAATGTTTTAATGCATCCTTTTTTTCTTTTTTAACTTTTTAGCAGTCTGATATTCTCTCTAGATGAGAATAGGTTAAACGTTGGAGTGCAAATATCCAGTGTGGAGTGAAGTGAACAGAGAAGGCGAGAAGGAAGTTGGTAAAATCAGTTTGGGGTTATGGATTTTGAGGTCCCGCAGGGATATTCAGGCGGTGGTGTCCAATAGACTGTTGGCAAAGAAGGTCTGAGACTCAGGGGAGGGAATAACCTGGATATGTAGATTTGGGAATCATCTGTGTTAAGAGGGAAATGAACAGAGATCAGCCAGGGAGAGAGAACACATGGACCGAGAAGAGCAGAGGCTCTGGACATAGCTGCTACTCAAGATGGCAGCGCAGCTTCCTGGCGGGCACCACCACCAGCGCTCTGGAGTCAGGCGGAGCTGGTCAGGCGGAGCCCCGGGCTGTGGGGCTACGTGTGGAGCGCTCTTGGAGAAGTCGGGTACCCTCCCTGTGATCAGCTGTCACAACTGGGGATAAAGGGCATCTCAGAGGGATGCTGAGCGAGGACCTGAGAGGCGCCAGGTAAAGCACCTGCAGTCAGGAAGCCTCTCCCCACCTGCCCTGTCGGTAACTCCTCCTTCTCCAACCGCCCCGCTCCCACACAGTCCTCAGCTGTCCGGTCCCTCTGGGATGGGGGGGAGACCGAGCTCCGGTGACGTGGCGCTCACGTGACTGGCCGGGCACCCTGCAATCTGGTCCCGGCGCCGTCGCTCGCGTTGCCCGCGCGGAACCAGCTCCCGGAGCTGTCTGGGTGGCGGGCGAGGGGAGAGCAGGCTTAGGCGAGCCAGAGGAGGCGCAGGCCCGGCCCGGGCGCTGCAGGTCAGTGTGAAGGTGGGCGCTGCTGGCGGCCCGGGTGGGGGTGGAAGCGGATGGGACTAGGATCTGGTAGCAGCGGGGAGAGGGGAAGGGGTCCCGAGATGGGTGAGGATGGGCACGGGGCGTGGCGTGGACAGGTAGGGAGGGAGGACCCTGCAACTGGCCCTGCCGCCTCTTCGACGCCCCTCCTCTGCGCCCTACATCCATTTTGGAGCCTGTAATTGGGGGGGGAGTGCGCCCCCGCAGTGCGACAGTGAAAGGTAGACAAATTCTGGAAATAACCCCCCTCTCACACTCTGAGCCTATGAGCAAATATTGATCTCCGCGTAAAGGAGTGGGGGCGGGGCGGGTTGCCTGCCCGGGAGGGGTCCCAGCGACCCGAACAGTTTGTAAAGCATCCTGGTCTGGTCCTGAGGCCTGACAAAAAGATTTGGCGACTGAGGTGCGGGGTCAGGGGAGGTTGGGGGGAACCGTTGGATGAGGAGGGCCATGATTCAGGAAAGGGACCTCAATCTGCTGACCGTGCAGCCCCTCTCTGTCTCCTGTCTGTCTACAGGTCTGCATGTCTGTTCCCAGCACTCTGCAAGGCTAGAAAAGGAGGAGGAACCTTTCCAGAATCCCTGCAGGTCAGCGGAAGGAGGGAGAGGCACTGGACAGGCACAGAGCTGGGGGCCGGGTGCGGAGGGCACAGCTTGGGCAGAATTTGAGGGCCCCACTGCCCATCCCCCCCATATATAATATACACACTTTCTGCCACGCTGAAGGATGGTACAAGGTGGCAGGGCCTGCCAGGGAAATGGTTGGCTCTCAGTGCAGGCGGAATGGTGGGGTAAAGGGTGGCCAGAAGGCACACTAGGCTGGGCCAGGTCAGGGGAACGCTGACAAGGGTGAGATGCCAGTACTATCCGGACCTGCATTCCACCCCCAAGGCCTCAGTCTCCCTTGTTTCCTCTTGTCTCTCTCCCCCCACCCCACCGCATCCCATCCCCCAGGACAGGAAAACGAGGGGACATCTCAACATGGAAAAACTCCGCAATGAAAATGAAGGAAAGCTGGAAAGCGAAGGAAAGCCAGAAAATGAAGTAAAGCCTGAAAATCAAGGAAAGTCAGATGAGGAAGAAAAGCCAGAAGTGGAGGGGAAGTCAGAACACGAGGGAGAGCTCCAGAATGAGGGACGGCCAGAAGACCAGGGACAACCAGAAGATGAGAGGAAGAGAGAAAAGCAGGACAAGTCCGAAGCTGAGGGAAAGCCACACGGTGAGGGCAAGGTGGAATCCCAGGCAAAGCCAGAGAGTCAGCCGTGGGCTGCCGAAAAGCACACCGCTGAAGACTATGTGCCCCGGAAAGCAAAAAGAAAAACGGACAGGGGGACGGACGATTCCCCCAAGGACTATCAGAACAACTTACAGGAAAGGCATCTGGGCAGTGAGGAGATGATGACAGAATGTGCAGATATGTCAAGGGCTCAGGAAGAGCTAAGGAAAAGACAGAAAATGGGTGGTTTTCATTGGATGCAAAGAGATGTACAGGATCCATTCACCCCAAGGGGCCAACGGGGTGTCAGGGGAATGAGGGGCGGAGGTAGGGGCCAGAGGCGCTTACATGGTATCCCATATCTTTAATGCCTTTGGCCTTCAATTCTGACTCCTCTAATGAGAATATTGCTGACCCTGCTTTCCCTGGCAGGCATTTGCCATGCTATGTGCTTTAATCTTAAGCTGATTCTTTGCTTTTGCTTTAGGTGTCACTCTCATTACCAGCAGCCTTTTGATCCAACTACAGTGCTCTCTGTGTTTCAGTAGGGGATTTTCACCCATGTGCATGGAAGAGATGTTCATGGTACACTGTAAAACAACAATAAAGAAAAAACAGTTTTCAGATTCGAATATATAGTATCAAACCATTTTTGAAAAAGTATAAATGTTTGTGTAATGCATCTGTGCACAGAAAAATCTAAAAATTAAGTGCTGCTTTTTTCTTGCTTTGGTAGCCAAAAATACGTCTCACCTGCACTCAAAAATAAGTCCAGTCACCTGATGGTACCTCCACGCCATTCCTCTGCAGATGTGCCCATCCCCATGTCTTCTCCTAGTTGGAACCATGTCAATGGGCACTGCTGTCCTTTCTCTGAGTCCTTTACCGTCCTATGGCTCCAACCATGTGTGATTCTTTATCTTTCTTTTCTTTGCTCACTCATCTCTGCTTTTTCCTAAATGATATGCATTATGTTAGTCATTAAAAAACAACTAAGGGACTTCCCTGGTGGCACAGTAGTTAAGAATCCACCTGCCAATGCAGGGGACACAGGTTTGATCCCTGGTCTGGGAAGATCCCACATGCCGTGGAGCAACAAAGCCCATGCGCCACAACTACTGAGCCTGTGCTCTAGAACCTGTGAGCCACAACTACTGAAGCCTGCATGCCTAGAGCCCGTGCTCCACAACAAGAGAAGCCACTGCAATGAGAAGCCCGCATGCTGCAAAGAAGAGTTACCCCTGTTCGCTGCAACTAGAGAAAGCCTGCGTGCAGCAACGAAGACCCAACGGAGCCAAAAATAAAGAAAGAAAGAAAGAAATTTACTGAAAAAAAAAAAAACTAAGACCAGAAAACAATACATGATAAGTGATTGGACTGTTCAGTGAGTTTTTGAGAGCAATGAAGACACAATATTCCTGTTGTTAGAATGTACAATAATAGGTAAAACTCATATTAACTCTGGTACCCAGAGCTAGAGGAATCAACTTGGCAGTTATAACAGACACACTGTTGTAAGGGTCAGTGTTGTCATCTGTAAAATGGGGATAATATTTGCCTCATGGGACTACCAAGTGGACCAAATGAGGTACTGAGTATATGAGATGTGTTGTGACCTAGCCCCCACCAGATACCTGGGGAAGGAATGGCTCCCATACCACTCTCATGCACTAGCAGGTATGTGGATGGAATCAGACTCTTAGAGGAGAACTGAGCGAGGTCTCACTTGTGCCCAGGAACAAGTTCAGGCAGCTGAGAGATAGGTGCCACTCTCTCCGGGATACTGCCATGTCTGCTGGGCACTGTGCTTCTTCTCCTGGGTCCTGTACTCATTACTGATACTGTGTAATGAGCTGGAGGGTGTAAGGTGCCAAAGCCATATCAATTTCTCTGGAGTCACTGACCACCTACCCTTGACCTCTATAGAAGTGTGGATAAAGCCCTCTCTTCACTTTAGAGTTACGGTTACCCTGTTACCTGTGAGTATCCCCCTAGTGCTACTTGAGACTAGTACCTTTCAGACTCTTTTTAAGCAAAATGATCATTTATGTATATTTTGTTGGTTTGCGTGTTTTTGCATACATAAGCATCCTTCTTACCAAATTCAGATGTTACAGGTTAGACCAGGGGGGAAATATCTGCATGGTAGAAACTGCTATTCTCACAGGTTAATATCTCACCTGCAGTCTCTCCTTCCTAGGTTGAATTCTCTCCCAGGAAACTCTTGTCAGGCCCTGCGTTAGCAGTTCAGCAGACCCATCAACATATTTGATTTTTAGATCCTTATCAGTGAATATGTGGTGCATACACCAGCTGCATCAGCATAACCTGCGAGCTAATTAGAAATGCAGAGTCCCAGGCCCTACTCAGACCTACTGAGTTGGAATCTTCATTTTAACAAGATCCCCAGATGATTCCTATGCACATTGAAGTTTGAGAAGCACTGGCTTAGAGGGAGACTCTTTTTAGGCTTTCCACTCCCACCTTCACATGAAGGATGTGCCTGAAAGGATAAGTATATGCCCCATATAAGATACACATCATAGATTATTAAACAGACCCATGTTTGTCAATCTGCAGTTACCCCTCCCCCCATGCATTAGTAGGTCTTGAAATTAATTCACTGGGTCAGGACTTGTAATTTTTTAATGAACTAGAATAAAGTTGATTAGAGTCAAATATAAAATATCAAATTGAAGATAGGGTGAATATTGTTTTGTGAAATTTATATTTCACTTATGTATGTATGTATGTGCACCATGAGTTGTGATGAAAAGTATATTTCTGACTGTGGGCTGTGGTTTTCAAAAAATTGAGAAACTTGGCACTGGACTCTTTGCATTGCAAAGAATATCCAGTCCATTTCATACTTGTATCCCTAGTGCCCAGCACAGTACCTGACAAATAGTAGGTACTTATTAAAAGTGTAAATAATAATGACTAATTTAGGAACTCAAATTTTTCTCCAAGTTTAGCCTCTGTCTACACAAATAACCTTGGAAAAATAACTTCAGTTGTCGAACAGGGGTTACTTACAATTCCAAAATGATCCGCAAGCCATGGGCTTCATGGCCTGGATAGGAACTACTGCAATTCACAGCTAGAGCTGTCATTAGTAAAAGAAATATACACTCAGCAGCACCAAGGAGAGCTCCTGGGCTGGAGAAAGTGGAATTTCTTAAGCCCAGAAGACAGGTTCTGCAAAGTGAAACTAAACAGCTGTGGAATCTGTGCTGTAAAAGGGCCCAGTGAAGGGCTCTGTGTTGCCACAGGAGCATAGCCTCACAAAAGAACAGAAGCATGCCTGCCAGGGTGGGAGGCCAGGGGTGAGGGGCTTCCCTGGAGGGATAGCAGCTGAGCTACCAGCAGATGGTCTTTCTCCACTTAGCCTGAGGGAATCAAGGACTTGGGTTTTAGAGACAACATATATCATGTTGGTTTTGTGCTTGAACTCCCTATGATTCCCAGTTCTGAGTGGTGCCCAGAGCAAGAAAAAGATCTACAGTAGGTCCAGGCTGTAGGGCAAGTTTCTCTGACACTTCAGCTTCATGACTCTGCAGACCCGATTGTATTGTATTCCTGCTAGACAGAGTCTATGAAGCCTTAGAAAGCCCCAGTAGTAAAATTACAATACACACCCGAGTGTTTTAGAGAAAACAACATGCCCTCTTCTGTTGGCAACTAGTCTCCATTTGAAAACTGCTTGTAGCTTGCTACCAGTCCTTGGTAAAGACTTAACATCTGATCATGAGGTTTTAATTTTCTGCGCAAATGAGACATCCACTATGAACTTGTTTCTATATACTCTTTTGAATAATAAAGTTTGGTGTGAGCACCAGCTTTCTACCATTAATTGCAAATGGATTTAAAAGACTGGGCCTGAGTAAGTAAAGAAGGCACAAGTAAATTACAGACCTACTCCTGTTATTTCATTCTCTCTCTCTCAAAACATATATTGTCTCATGGGGAGTTCCTCAAGACCAGTTAGAAAAAGAAGGATACAACAGTGGTCCAGTTCATGGATGTATCTTCTTGGTGTGTTGACAGTAGGTGGAAATGGATGTCTGCTGCACTATAGCCCCACTCAGGAATGACTCAGAAAATAGTGGGAAAGAGAAATGATACCAGTGGGTAGAATTTTTGTGTGAAGACATCGTGGCGGTAGGTATGGATCTACTCTGGTTCATGTGCAATGATTAAAAGATTGGTCAGGGACTTGGAGAGAATTAAATTGGAAAATTAATGATGAGGAAGTCTGAGGAATAGGTTTGTAGATGGCCACTCATAAAGGGCACAGATGGTACAGATATTTGTCTCAAGATATAATCATTTACTCTTGCACAACAAATTACCACACACTTAGCTGCTTACCAGATCACTCATTTATTAGCTCACACATCTGTAGGTCAGAAGTCTGGCACACCATGGTTGTGTTTTCTCTGCTCAGGGTGTCACAAGGTTAACATCAAGATGTCAGCCAAACCAAGTTCTCTTCTAGTAACTCTGGGGAAAAAATCTGCTTCCAAGTTCATTTATGTTGTTTTCAGAATTCAGTTCCTTGCAGCTGTAGGATTGTGGTTGTACACTTTTTTGCTGGTGGTCAGGCTGTTTTCAGTTTGTAGAGGCTACTTGCATTCTTTACCATGAGACTCACTCTATTCTCAAGCCAGCAATAGCACATTGACTCTTTCTCATGCTTCTTATCTCTGACTTTTCTGTCTCTAACTCTAGACCCCTTATTTAAACGGATGATATGATTAGGTAAGGCCCACCTAGGTAATCTTCCTATGTTAAGGCCAACTGATTTGAGACCCTAATTACATCTACAAGATGACTTCACAGAAATATATGGATTAGTGTTTGACTGAATAACTTGAAGAAGGTATATATACACCATCGGCTGGTAATTTGGTAGGAGATCTTAAAATTATGCTTACCACAGTCTGCCTTCTGATCCCCAAAGATTCATGTCCTTCCCAAATGCAAAATACATTCACCTTCTCCCAAGGTTCCCAAGAATCTCATCCCATTACAGTGTTAGCTCAGAAGTCAAAATCTCATCATCTAAATTATCTAAACCAGATGTGGATGAGAATCTTGGGCATAATTCATTAAGTGCAGTTCCTAAAGATATTCATCTCCTCTGTGGACCTATGAAACTAAAGACACAAATTTTCTGCCCACAAAACTCCCAACATATAATGATGGGAGAGGCACAGGATAACAGTTATAAATGAAAATGGGGAAAACGGAAGATAAAAAGGAGTCACTATCCCAAAAGTGCTGGACTTCCATTGTTAGATTTCAAGACCTGAGAATAGTCCTCTGTGGCTCTTAGCTTCACCCTCTGTGCTTATGGCTCCAGACTCTTGACTCTTAGCTCTTTATTCTGAGCTCTTGGTTCTGTCCTCTGATTCATCCTTCCTTTTTAATTAAAGGTAGCATGTGTTCCCAGTTAAGTAGCTTTATCAGGCTGCTTCCCAACAGAAATATTTGGGGGTTCAGATATTCTGCTTTCATTTGTGCTCTTCTGTCTCTTTCATTCCAAGCTGACAATATTTCCATTGATATAATTTTCTTAAGAACCTTGCTATTCTTGAATAAATTGCACTGGGTTTTACTCCACTGGACAAAATCTACACACACAATTATCTCTGAGATGATTTTTCTCTATCTTTGGCTCCAGCTGAGGTGGCTGAGTGTGCATGCATTAGGATCCTAAAGGATGTGCATATTCCTTGCCACATGGTGACTCCATCACCAAGCCAGTAGTGGTACATTAAATCATTCTCATACTTCAAATTATTGACTTCTTTGACCTCTAGACCCCTTAAGCTTCCTAGAGGCTGTCAGGTTTTGCTGAAAAATAAGCTTTGTGTGACTGAGTACTCTGACTTTTTTAACTTTTGGAGGTTTCAGCAAAAGGTTATACTAGTTACACACTCAACTTTTTCTCTATGTCATTCTTTCAGAAGGTATCTCTTAATTTTAGTGTATTTTGCCATTTGAATAGAATGGGAGTTTCCCAAATCATCAAGTCCTATTTTCTTTTTGTTTAACAGATATTCCCTCAATTTGTCTCTCTCCTGCCACTTTTTGATATAAATAGTAAGAAGAAACCAGGCCATACCTCAGCAATTTGCTTGGAAATCCCTTCAGCTAAATGTTCAAGTTTATCATTTACAAGTGCTGCTTTCCAGTGAACTGTTGGAGATAATTTCACTAATCATTCTGCTACTGCATATGAGGATCTCATGCCTCCAGTTTCCAATAACATGCTCCTCACATCCTTCTGGACCTGTGCTAGCAGGGTCTATGAGGTGTATATTTTTACTTACAGGTGGTTCAAAGCAAAAATGTTCCTCGAAGTTCTTCCAGCCTCCACCCACTGCCCAGTTTCCAAGCCACTTACACATTTTTAGGTATTTGGTACTTTCAGTGCCAATATCTGTATTAGTTTTCTATTACTATGTAACAAATTACTTTAAATTTAGTGGCTTAAAATAAGACATTTATTACCTGACAGTGTCTCACACAGCTGGGATGTGGGGGAGAGGGAGCCCTGTGTTTTGGCTACGGCAGTCTGGAATGGAGTATCCAGCTCACTGAACTTGGAAAGTGGGGAGGAAGCAGTCTTGGTTCAAATATTAGAGGCTTTTAGCTTTCTTACTGAATTTGTGTAGATTTTCTTGAGCAGATATTTCTTCGTGTGCTGTTTGTCCTTAGGACCATTTCCAAAGGCCGTTAATGGCTGATTTCGTTTTATTTAAAATATGATTTTTACTACTTTCACTGAGGATCAGGTCAGTGGGGCTCCTCGTGTTGCCATGCCAGAAGTCAATCTTCCATTATTTCTTCATAGTATTTCATCCCCTCTTCTTCTGAAACTTTGATTATACATTTGACCCTTGAACAATGCAGGGTTTATTGGTGCTGACCCCCTACACAGTTGAAAATCCATGTACATCTTTTGACTCCCTCAAAACTTAACTACTGATAGTCTACTGTTGAATGGAAGCCTTACTGATAACATAAAGAGTTGATTAACACATATTTTGTGTGTTATATGTGTTATATACTGTTACAACAAAGTAAGCTAGAGAAAAGAAAATGTTATTAAGAAAATCATAAGGAAGAGAAAATACATGTACAGTACTGTATTGTATTTATCAATACTGTAAGTTTACATTGTTTGTTTACATAGCCTGTCAATGCCTACATCAATAATGTCTTATGTGATGCAAAACACTGTAGCTGTTATATGTATTACTAACACTAGACTTCAAAAATGAAAAGATCATGTGAAAAAGAACTTCATATTTATTTACAGGTATAAGGATTCATGCATTGATAAAAAAGAAGCAGTAATATAATTGCTTTATAGTAGCATAGTGTAATCAATACCATTGCTTCATGGTAGCGTAGCCTAGGCATTAATGAATGAACCATTATAAAATTCTTATGGCATATAGTATTACAGTCATATTCATAATACAGCACTGAAACATTATTACATTAAAGAAAAACACCTGTCTGTGATGATGATAGGCTGATACACAGTTTCTCCAATTGTGAGACAGAAAGAAGTATATTGTATGGTAATGTAATTCTTTGAAAGCAGAGTTATAAAACAGTAAGAAAACTAACACATTATTAATTTTATATCAGTCACCTTATGCCTATGTAAGAATAGGCTCTCCACTTCAATATAAATATTGCACACAATGTTCTACACACATATTTTTGTATATTTCTTGAAAAAAATCTGCATATAAGTGGACCAAGCAGTTCAAACCCATGTTTTTCAAGGGTCAGTTGTATATACATTAGATTTTTTTCCCCACCATATCCCATTAGACTGTCACAATCTTTTCTGTATTGTCTATCCTTTTGCCTCTCTCTCTCCCTCAGTCTAGAGATTAGCACCAGTTCAGAGCCTTTAGCTAGTAACTCCCAGGAGGTCTTGGTATTTCTATGTCCCTAGGGCACAGTCACCCTGTAAAGTGTCTGCAGGTTCCATTGGAAAAGATTTCATGTAAGATTCATAGCATACACCAGTGGCTGCCGGGTCCTACCTTAGAGGTAATCTGCCTTCCCCTCAGTTGGATGAGAAGTTGAAAAACCCCACTACAGCAACTCGAATTAGGAAACAGCAGACCTAGAATTTTTTTCTGCCTCAATATGTCAGGCAGCATCCTATAGGCTGCCCAATTATTTCATTTTTAAGAATGCTCTGATTAGCCATCACCACAGATCCCTGTGGGTCAAACATCCTCTAATTACCATTTTATCACTGTGGCTCATTGTAGTAGTTGCACTCACCTTGTCACATATGATTAAGCACTGTCACCTGACCTCTAGCACTCTGAGATTCCCTTCATTCACACTAAGATCAAGTAGCCCAATTCCACCACAGCATTCTCCACCATAATCTCCAGCCTACAGAACACAGGCCCACAGAAATCTTCAAGGATGTCCGTGACCGTCTCACCAATGATTTTTAATGCCTTGGAGCATGTCTGCACGAATATCCTATCCCATATATCAGGGCTCCACTCTTTCCCTACTAGTGTTTTTACCTTATTGTAAAATCCATAGTAGGTAGGGCATTTAATTGGCAGTGGAACTCAGTGCCAGTATGAGGACCTGAGCTTGGTCCTCAGCCTTTTTTCCATCCCTAAGATGAGGAACTTCTTCAAACATGCCATGCAGGCTTTCTGGCGCTCTACATGTGTTTTCTGTTGTATTATATGGCTTTCAATTTCCTTTTTCCTATGCATATTCTTTAGGACCATCAGATGAACATGGAAAACTCCACAACCTTTTGGATAATGATTTTTTTTTTTTTTGCGGTACGCGAGCCTCTCACTGCTGTGGCCTCTCCCGTTGCAGAGCACAGGCTCCGGACGCGCAGGCTCAGCAGCCATAGCTCACGGGACCAGCCGCTCCGCGGCATGTGGGATCTTCCCAGACCAGGGCACGAACCCGTGTCCCCTGCATCAGCAGGCGGACTCTCAACCACTGCGCCACCAGGGAAGCCTGGATAATGATTTTTGACACAGTGCTTAAATGACACAGCAGCTTGATTCCCCAAACTTTGGATTCCACCTGTACTTCATTCTATGCCACCTGTGGTGCTGAGTAAGTGTGATACTACTAAATGCCATGTACCAATGAACCTCTCCTAACACCTGCCCCCTACTCTCCCAACCCCCAGTGCAAAGAGGTTATTTTTCCCTCCTCAAATTAGTAATCCAATTTCTGGGGTAACTTCTAGTATCTATTACTGTATCTGAGAAGTGCATGACAGGAAAGAGGGAGCCCATCTGCATTAGAAAATTTGAGACTTTTTTAAAAAGTACAGTATACAAAAATGTGGGAAGGGTACTGGAGAACCACAGGGTTAGTGCAATACTCCATGGCTAGTAAAGGTAGGATTATCTAGGCCTGAGGGACAAAGGGAAAGAGGGGTTACTGAAAGCTTGAGATACAGAGCCTATTTGGAGAGGGCAACCCCCCAGGAAACTTTAGAGAAGAGACTGTCAGCATCTGGTGACACTACAGGGAACAAGCTGGGAAGTAAAGTTCCTGACCACATTGTCCACCACTTACTCCCAAAGGACAAGGGAGCCCTTTGATGTAATCAATACAGGTCAGATTCCCTGGGATGTAGAGCAGGGTGGAGGAGGGTGGAGACTGAACCCCAATGGGAAGATGGAGAGATTTCTAGCAAATAAGCGAGGGCCATGTTAGCAGTACTCACTGGGAGTTGTGCCTGCAGTGAGAAAGGGTACCCCTATTCAGCTGTTATTACACTGTGAGGAGGAGGGTAAAAGGCATATTGTTTTTAGAGGGTTAATTCCAGCAAGACTGGGATTTGCCCAAGCTGGTCTACTAAAATAAGAAATGCACCTGTAAGTTGCTGACTCATGGTAAAGGCATGAAACATACTAAGAGTGTTGTTTTAGAACCATTGGCCCTAGGAGTTTGGATGGTTTTTACCAGCTTGTCAGCTTTGCTTATTGGTAACAAAAAGGTTGATCGTTTGCATCTGGTCTTGGTGAACATTCCCCCCCCCCCACCAAGCGCTCTGCTGTTGAAGAGCTACAACATAGCAAGAATATGCCTACGTAACCATCACTGCAAGAGAATCCTGGGCTGAGACTCCATTTTGTGCTCTCTGGTTCTAAGGTACTCTGTGAACACATCAGTGGTTCCTATTCCAAAAGAAGTGCATATTTCCAGGGCTCTTATAGAGAGGGAAGGCAGTTGGAGCTTGCATCTGGCCACTTTAGACCCCTGGGTATGAGACAGCTCTTGGCTGTGAGGCACATCCTCAATGCTGTTGCTACATTGCATCCTTTTATTCCCCCCTGTGCTAAACTACAGATTTGCAAGCTTTGACATTTGAGGTCCCATGAGTCTTCTTTAGCAATGGAACTGTTTAGCTGTCATAGTTATGGCATCTAAAGAAGGAAATACACCATCCTATGAGATGCGTTCCATTTGCCTTTGTTTATAGTCATGATTTGCTCTAAAAACAGTTTCAGGTTCTCTTCAGTAGATATATTAATCCTTGCCTTTATGGATTCTTACTCCCAAACTTTTGTACCTTACAAAGGCCTTCAGGTGTCCCCCACACCCACCAAATAAACATTGCAACTCTTCTGCTCACCTTATGGTTTATACTTAATACAACTGCAATCATAATGAATATATAAGTCAGTGGACATTAGCCTTTAGTGTGAATCAGAATCACCTAGGAAGCTTGTTAAAAATGGAGATTCCAGGGCTTCCCTGGTGGCGCAGTGGTTGAGAGTCCGCCTGCCGATGCAGGGGACATGGATTCGTGCCCCGGTCTGGGAGGATCCCACATGCCACGGAGCGGCTGGTCCCGTGAGCCATGGCCGCTGAGCCTGCGCATCCGGAGCCTGCGCGTCCAGAGCCTGTGCTCCGCAACGGGAGAGGCCACAACAGTGAGAGGCCCATGTACCGAAAAAAAAAAAGGAGATTCGACTCAGTGGATCCGAAGTGGGGGTAAGGAGTTCACATTTTCAACAAAGTCCTCTGGTGATTTTATTGTGGCAAATTTGCACACTTTAAAAACATGCATGCATTAATGAAATGAGATAGGGTTAAATTTGTGGTACAAACCCTTCTACATGGCGTTTCATTTGGAACTGCAAGTAAACCCTGCTAGAGAAATAGAGTCCACAGTTATTTATCTAGACCTGGAATGATCTGAGGCAAGAATGCCTAACTCAGCTATCATCATTTAAAATTTTATTAAGAACCTATTACTTGACAGGCACTGTGCTAGGCATTAGAGGTACCAGGATAAAAAGGACAAATTGTGCTTTCAGAAGCAGAGTCCAAAGCAGTGTTTCTCAATTTTTAAAAAGTTTAGCCTACAATCAGAAATTTATTTTTCATCACAACTCAAGGTATACAAACATACATACATATATAAGTGAAATACAAATTTCACAAAACAATACTCACCCTACCTACCTGGGATACAATCTGATATTTACTCTTTAGCTCTAACCAATGCTATTCTACCCTACTTCATTAAACAATTTCAGGTATTGACTCATTGAATTTGTTTCAGGTTCTACTACTCTTGGGGATGTGGAACTGCAGTTCAACAAACACAGGCCTACTTAATAATCTGCAGGATGTATCTTATGTAGCACATGTATTTATCCTTTTAGGCACATATTTCACATGATGGTGGGAGTGGGAGGCTAAGGAGAGTCTCCTTATAAACCAGTGCTTTGCAAACCTTAAAGTGCACAGGAATCACCTGAAGATCTTGTTTAAATGAAGATTCTGAATCAGTAGGTCTAGGATGGGGACCTGAGATCCTGCATTTCTCTTAGATGATGCTGATGCAGCTGGTCCATGGACAACTATTTGAGTAGCAATGCTCTAAAAATCACAAGTATGGGTAGGTGTGCTAACCTTGTAATGCAGGACCCGGTAGGAGTCTCCTAGGAGATAATTTCCTCTAAGGAAAAAGGAATGGAGCAGAGAAGGTACTGACAGGTGAGAAAAGCACAGTGTGCACCACTCAAATTTTATCCCAGCTTCCCATATCTGAATCTGATGAAAAGATGGCTGTATGTAAAATCTGAAATCCTTTAGTGACCAAAGGAGCACTGAGGTATTACCACTTGGATAAGTATAACTCTAAAGTGAAGAAAAGGACTTTATCCTCACTTCGATCAGTGTCATGGTGTGGGGCAGGTTTAGGGCTCACTGGGGACTCCAGAGAAATCAACTGAGCTTTGTCATCTTGAGGACATCAGTCCAGCAGCAGCAGTGAGGACCTTAAGAAGATGGAGGACTCATGAGAAGTGGCACAGTGCCCAGCAAACATGGCAATACCCAGGGGAGGGTTGTACCCACCTTTTGGCTTTCTGGAACTTATTTCTGGGCATAGGTGAGATGTACATCAACCCTCTTCCAAGTGTCTGATGAGGTCCTGGTCCTGCTAGTATAGGGGAAAAGGTAGAAGCCAGCCTAACACAGCTTACATACTCAGTACCTCATCTAATCCATTCCACAATCCTGTGAGGCAATAATTATTCCCATTTCACAGATGACAAGACTGCTCTTTATAGCAATTGATCTGTTATAGCTGCCAAGTTGATTCCTCCAGATACGAGTCCAGAAGTAATGTGAGTTTTACATAACATTTTAAGTTCTGACAACAAGAATTTACAGTGTCTCCACTGCCTTCATAAACTCAGTAAACAGTTCTTTGTATTGCTTTTTATGTATTGCTTTCCTTTTTTATATTTTAGCATTTCTTTATAAGAAAAGTAATCTGTGTTCCTTAGGAAAATTTAAACAGATGAGTAGAAAGAAAACAAAGAAAATAAATCACCCACAATCTCACAACTCATAAAACCACTGTTAACCTTTTTTTTTTTTTTTTTTTTTTTTTTTTTTGCGGTACGCGGGCCTCTCACTGTTGTGGCCTCTCCCGTTGTGGAGCACAGGCTCAGCGGCCATGGCTCACGGGCCCAGCCGCTCTGCGGCATGTGGGATCTTCCTGGACCGGGGTACAAACCCGTGTCCCCTGCATCGGCAGGTGGACTCTCAACCACTGCGCCACCAGGGAAGCCCACCACTGTTAACCTTTTAGTGAACAAAGTTTTCTGTTTTTCCTGTGCATAGATGTACCATATAAATTTCTGTTCTTTTACAAAAGTGGACCGATTCTGTAGATGATATTATAAGCTGCTTTATTTTTTTCAAGAATCATAACGCCTTTGTAATGCACATGGGTAAAAATCCCCTACTGACAGAGTGCTCTAGCTGGATCAAAAAGTTGTTGATAACAAGAATGACGCCTAAAGCAAAGTATTTGCAAAACTTTAAAGCACAGGGCCTGGTAAACGCCTGCCAGGGGCATTACACAAAAGGAATGTCTTCAAAGCCCCTTTGTGGGGCCCTGCAGCCACCCCTGAGTTCCCTTGGGCCCCTCGGGTGGAAGGGGTCCTGTAAACTTTTTTGCATCCACATAAACCCCCCCAATTTCTGTCTGGTTTTCTTCACCTCATCCTCCACCCTGGCCATCTCGTCAAATTCTCTTATCATCTCTTCATTGCTCAAATGCATATCGTGTATGGCCTCCTTGTATTCCTTGAGACACTGAGCCAGCCCCTTGTTGGTTTTTCTTTTGGCCTTCCTGGGTACATCATCCCCAGCTGGGCGCTTTCCTGCAGCCCTTGGTTCGCTGGCTGGCTTTTCTTCTTTTGGCTTTCCCTCGCTCACTGGCTTTCCCTCACTCTCTGGTTTTCCTTCTTTTGGTTTTCCCTCACTCACTGGCTTTCCTTCTTTTGGCTTTGCCTCACTGTCTGGCTTTTCTTTATCCTTTAGTACTTCCTCATCTTCTGTCTTTCCCTTGAGATCTATCCTTCCCTTGTTTTCTAACTTTTCCTTGTCTTCCACAGTACAAGCTACTCCCGGCTTTCTCGCATCCGGTGGCTGTCCTTTGTTTTCCATCTTGCCTTGGTTCTCAGGCTTTCCTTCATTTTCACTGCAGAGTTTTTCCATGTTGAGTGTCCCTTCCTTTTCCTGTCCTGGGGATGGGGCAGGGGGAAGAGAAGACAAAGAGGAAACAAGGGAGACTGAGGGCTTGGGGATGGAATGCAGGTCCGGATAGTAGCAGTCGCTTCTCGCCCCTTGTCAGGGGTCCCCTGACCTGGCCCGGCCTTCTGCCCACCCTTTACCCCACCATTCCTCGTGCACATGTGAGCCAACCATTTCCCAGACAGACCTTGCCATTTTTCCCTACGCTTGCTCAGCATGGCAGAATGTGTGTAAATGTGTTGGGAAGTGGGCAGTGGGGCCCCCAATTCTGCCCGGGCCGTGCCCTGCACACTTCCCACCCCTCTGGGTGCTTGTCCAGTGCCCTCTCCTTCACTGACCTGCAGGGATCTGAACAAGTTTCTCCTCTTTTTGTAGCCTAGCAGAATGCTGGGAACAACAGCCTCACAGACCTGCAGACAGACAGGAGAAGGGGATGGGAGCACCGAGGACGCAATAGGGGCCCTCCTCATCCACCGTTGCCTCCCCCACCTCCCCTGACCCCGCACCTCAGTCGCCAAATCTTTTTGTCAGGCCTCAGGACCAGACTAGGATGCTTTACAAACTGTTTGGGTCGCTGGGGCCCCTCCCCGGCAGGCAACCCGCCCCGCCCCCACCCCTTTACGCGGAGATCAATATTTCCTCATAGGCTCAGAGTGTGAGAGGGGGGTTATTTCCAGAATTTGTCCACGTTTCAAGGTCGCACTGCTTCTCCCCGTCCCCGCGACCTCATTTCAGGCTCGAAAATGGATGGAGGCCGCAGAGGAGGGGCGTCGAAGAGGCGGCAGGGCCAGTTGCAGGGTCCTCCCTCCCCACCTGCCCGCGCCACGCCCCGTGCCCCTCCTCACCCATCTCGGGACCCCTTCCCCTCTCCCCGCTGCTCCCGGATCCTAGTCCCATCCGCTTCCACCCCCACCCGGGCCGCCAGCAGCGCCCACCTTCACACTGACCTGCAGCGCCCGGGCCGGGCCTGCGCCTCCTCTGGCTCGCCTAAGCCCGCTGGCCCCTCGCCCGCCACCCGGGAAGCTCCGGGAGCTGGTTCCGCGCGGGCGACTGGACCAGACCTCGGGGCGGGGGGAGGGGGGGCGCGGGAGCTGCTGCCCAAGTCAGCGCCCTGCCGGTCACGTGAGCGCCGCGTCACCCGAGCCCGGTTTCCCCCCGCCCCGCCCCCTCACCTACATCCCACAGGGACCGGACAGCTGCGGACGGCCTGGGCGGGGTGTGTGGAAAAGAGGGAGTTACCAACAGAGCAGGTCGGGGGAGGCTTCCTGACTGCAGGTGCTTTACCTGGGCGCCTCTCAGGTCCTTGCTCAGCATCTCTCTGAGATGCCCTTTATCCCCAGTTGTGACAGCTGATCACAGGGAGGGTACCCGACTTCTCCAAGAGCGCTCCACATGTAGCCCCACAGCCCGCTTTCAAGACCAGCTCCGCCTGACTCCAGAGCGCTGGTGGTGGTGCCCGCCAGGAAGCTGCGCTGCCATCTTGAGTAGCAGCTATGTCCAGAGCCTCTGCTCTTCTCGGTCCATGTGTTCTCTCTCCCTGGCTGATCTCTGTTCATTTCCCTCTTAACACAGATGATTCCCAAATCTACATATCCAGGTTATTCCCTCCCCTGAGTCTCAGACCTTCTTTGCCAACAGTCTATTGGGCACCACCGCCTGAATATCCCTGCGGGACCTCAAAATCCATAACCCCAAACTGATTTTACCAACTTCCTTCTCGCCTTCTCTGTTCACTTCACTCCACACTGGATATTTGCACTCCAACGTTTAACCTGTTCTCATCTAGAGAGAATGTCAGACAGCTAAAATGTTAAAAAAGAAAAAAGGATGCATTAAAACATTTAAAATTATGGACCACAGATGAACAGATTCATCAACATCCTTGGTTCACAGCTTACTCTTATCATTGACCCCTGCTGACCCTCTTTCCTTTCCTTCCATCCCTTCTCTTCCCTTTCCTCTTTCACACTTGTGAAACCGCAACCCAGCTCAAAAACTAGAAAATTGACATTATAGTTGCTACAGTGTAGTGCCATATATTTGGTTTTGATGATATGACTATACTGTGTCTTTGTTTGGATCTCTTTAAGTTTATCCTGATTGGAATTAATGAACTTCTTGGATGCACAAACTTCTAATTTGAGTAATTTTCATCCATTATTTGTTCAAAAATTCTTTCCGCCCCTTTCTATCTCTCTTCTCCTTCTTGGATTCCCATCATGAATATATTAGTATGCTTGATGGTGTCTCATGGGTCTCTTAGGTTTTGTTCATTTTTGTTCATTCTTTTCACTTTCTGCTGCTCAGACTGAAGGACCTCAATTGACCTGTCCTCAAGTTAGCTTATTCATTCTTTTCCCTGCTCAAACATGCTGTTGAACCCCTCTACTGAGCTTTTCATTTTAGTTATTGTACTTTTAAGTTCCAGAAGTTCTGTTTAGTTTCTTTTCATAGTTTCATTCTCTTTATATTCTATCTCTCTACTGATATTCTATATCTTCTGAGGCATTCTTCTCCTCATTTCCTTTAGTCCATTGTCCAGGCTTTCCTCTAGCTCTTTGAGCATATTTAAGACAATTCATCTAAAATCTTTGCCTAGTTAGTCCAATACATGAACTTTCTCAATCAGTTGCTAATAATTTTTTTTATTTCCTGTGAATGGACCATACTTTCTCATTTCTTTATATACCTCAAACTTCATGTTGGAATCTGAGTGTTTTGAATATTAGCAAGTGTCAACTCTAGAAGTCAGATTCCCCCACTTCACAGGATTTGTTGCTCTCTGTTGTGGGTTATTGTTTCCTTGTTTAGAGACTCTTAAAAAATACTTTTTTAAATTCTGCATTTTCGGTCATATTTGGCCACTGAAGTTTGTGTTTCATTAGCTTAGTGGTCAACTGGTGTTTGGACAGAGTTACTTTAAATGCCTACAGCCAACAAAAGAAAAAAAAAAAACTACTTTCCCAGTCTTTACAGATGAGCTCTGCACTGGAGCACTTTTTAAATGCTTTACTTTCTGCTTGTGCAGAGCCTGAAGGCCAACTAAGGTGAATGCTTAGGGTCTTCTGTGGCCTTTTCTGATCATGTGTTCAATCTCGGGCATGTACATAAACTTCTTGATTCCCCAGTGTATGTGAGTGTTTAAAAGTGCTTGTTTCGCCATGTATCTCTTTTCCCTAACGCTTCCTACCTAGGCTTCTCAGTCTGTCTCTTGCTTACCCCAAATGTTGTTCCTTGCCCCAGGCTGCTGTGGCCAATACCTATGACTTTAAATACTTTTGGCAAATTCCACCCAGGAAGTTACTATTCCAGCTCCAGTCCTGGGAATGCTCTCAGTCTTCTGTGACAAAGGGAAATTTTGTGCTGTTCCTTGAGGCCGCCACCAGACAGACCAAGATCAAGCACATTTCTATGAGAATAGGATCCAAATTCCTCCTCCTGTCACTAGAAATCTTAACCAGGATAGTGGGCTGCCATTCACAAACTACTGCCAATTTGGGGCATGGGTGATGGTAGACAGGCAGTTTAAAATTTCTTGCCACAAAGCAGGAGCTTCTTTCTGCACCAAATTTCCCCCAGTTGTAATTTTTTGACTAGATTCCAGAGTTCTGCAAAAGTTGATTCTGATAGTTTTTTGCCAGTTTATTAACTGCTTTTGGGGACCAGGGGATGAAGTCCTGGAGTTCCATACCCTGCCACTTTCAGTAATGTTACTTTTCTTTCTATTTCTATTTGTCAAGTTTGGTAGTTTGTGTCTTTATATGAATTTGTCCATTTCATCTATCTGGTCTTATTTGTTGTCATACAGTTGTTCATAGTATTACCTTATAATCCTTTTTTTAAACACATAGAATTGGGAGTGATGTCCACTCTTTCATTCCTGACTTCGTTAATTTGAATCCTCATCATTTTTTCCTTGGCAGTCTACTTATAAGTTTGTAGGATTTTTTAAAAAAATATTTTTAAAGAACCTGCTTTTCATTTTAATAATGTTCTCCATTGTTTTTCTATTCTCTATTTCATTAATATCGACTCTAATTGTCTGATTTCTTTGGGTTTAAGCTGCTTTTCTTTTTCTAGTGTTTTAAGGTAGAAATTTAAATGATTGATTTCAGATTTTCATCTCTTTTTATATAAGAATTTAAAGCTATAAATTTCCCTCTAAGCACTGTTTAACTACATCCTATATGTTTTGGTATGTTGTGTTTTTGTCTTTATTCATCTCAAAGTACTTTATAATTTCTCTTATGATTTCTTCTGATTAAATGGAGGTACATTGTTTAATTTCTATGTATTTGTAGCTTTTCCAGATTTCCTTATGTTGTTGATTACTAATTTAATTCCATTATGTTCAGAGTATATTCTTTGTATGATTTCAATCCTTTTAAGTTTATATAGAATTTTATTATGGCCTAGTATATGATCTATCCAGAATGCTCCATGGGTGCTTGACAAGAATGTATATTCTGATGTTGCTTGGAGTATTCTGTAGGTGTCTGTTATTCTAGTTAGTTTGTAATTTCATTCAATTGTCCTATTTCTTTGTTGATATTCTTCCTACTTGTTCCATCAAATTTTGAAAGTGTCTTTTTTAAGTCTGCAGTTGTTATCATCAAAGTGTCTGTTTTTTTCCTTTTACTCTGTCAGTTTTGGCTTTAAGTATTTTTATGTTCATATATGTTCATTTTTTTATATTCCTTATGGATTGACCTTGTTATCATTATAAACACCTTTCTTCTTCTCCAGTAACATTTTTTGTATTAAAGTCTATTTTATCTGCTATTAAAAATAGCCACTCCTTTTTTGTTACCCTTTGCATAGTATATATTTTTCTGTCTTTTCACTTTCATTCTATTTCTTTCTTTGAACCTAAAATGTTTTTCTTCTAGATAGTGTATAATTGGATAATGCTTTTTTTCCCTTTCTGCTAAAATTTTCCCTTCGAATGGAGCATTTAATCAACTTGCATTTAATGTAAACATGGATAAGGTAGGATTTATATCTGCCATTTTACTATTTGTTTTTATATGTCTTCTGCCTTTTTTGTTCCTCTGTTTCTCCACTATTGATTCTTTTTGAAAGATAGAAAAATATCTTTGTGTCATTTTAATTCTCTTGATGCTTCTTTTACAATATTTAAAAAATTATTTTCTTAGTGGTTACCCTAGGGATTAAAATTAATATCTTAAATTAAAACAATCTAGTTTTGTCAATTCTAACTTAATTTCAAGGGTATAAAAAAGTTTTTTCTGATATACCTGCATTGCCTCCTTCCTCCTTTGTGGTATTATTGTTGACAGTGGTGGAAACCACATCTTTAGCCATCATAAGCCCATGAACACTGTTTTATAATTATCCTATTTAAATCAAATAGGAGAGGAAAGAGTTATAAACAAATATACATATACTGTCTGTATTAATTTTCTATTGCTGTTGTAACAAAGTACAACAAATTTACTGGCTTAAAACAACAGAAATTTATTCTCTTATAATTCTGGAGTTCATAAATTTGAAATAATTTCATGGGGTTTAACCGAGGTATCAGCAGAGCTATACTGCCTCTGGAGGCTTTAGGAGAGGATCCATTTTCTTGCCTTTTTCCAACTTCTAGGGCTGTATTCCTTGACTCTGTCCCCTTCGTCCATCGCCAAAGCCAGTAGCATAGCATCTTCAAATGTCTCCCAGCTTCTATCATCACATCACTTTTTTCCTCTTCTGCTTAAAATTTCCTTTTGTCTCTCTCTTATAAGAACCCTTGTGATTGCATTTAGGGTCCACCCAGATAATCCGAATAATCTCTGCATCTCAAGATCCTTAACAATCACAAATGTAAAGTCCCTTTTTGCCATATAGGGTAACATTCATAGGTTACAGAGTTTGGACATGCATATATTTTGGGAGGCCATTATTTGGCCTACCACTGTGTCTTTTATATTTACCTAGTTAGTTACCTTGCCAGTGCTCTTCATTTCTTCATGTGGACTCAAGTTACCATCTAGTGTCCTTTCATTTCAACCTGAAGGATTCTGTTTAGTATTTCTTATAGAACAGTACTAAATATTTTAAAATTCTCTCAATATTTGTTATTTGGGAAAGTCTTAATTAATCCTTAATTTTAGAGGAGAGTTTTCTGGTTAAGAAATTTTGGTTGACAGTCATTTTGTTTCCACATTCTGAAAATGATGTGCCACTGTCTTCTGATCACCATGATTTCTGATTAGAAGTCAGTTATAGATTAGTGTTTTTCATCATATTTGATCTTCGAATGTATTTTCCTGACATTTTCTCTTTCTCATCTCTTTCTTGTATTCTCATTATGTCTATATTGGTATGCTTGATGGTGTCTCAGGGTTCTCTGTGTCTGTGTTCTTTTCTTCATTTTTATTTATTTTTTGTTTCTCAGACTCAAAAATCTCTATTCGCCTATCTTCAATATCACTGACTCTTTCATCAGCCAGTCCACCAATGAGGTGCTCTAGTGAATTTCTCATTCCAGTTACTTTCTATTCAATGGGGGGAAAACTGCCTTTTCAACAAATAGTGCTGGGAAAACTGGATATCCACATGCAAAATAATGAAGTTGGACCCTTACTTTACACCGTTTATAAAAATTAACTCAAAATGGATCAAAGATCTCAACATAAGAACTAAAACTTTGAACACCAAGGAAGAAAAAGGTGGGGAAAACTTCATGTCATTGAATATGGCAATTATTTATTGAATATGACACCCAAAGCACAGACAAAATAGTTAGATAATTGGTGCAGTTGACCTAAAACAATAAAACAGCCAGTTTTTAACTTTTAGAAATATTTATTTATTTATTTTTTAGGTTGCACCGGGTCTTAGTTGCAGCATGTGGGATCTTCATTGTGGCATGTGAGATCTTTAGTTGTGTGGTGTGGACTTCTTACTTGTGGCATGCGAACTCTTAGTTGCAGCATGCATGCGGGATCTAGTTCCCTGGCCAGGGATCGAACTCTGGTCCCCTGCATTGGGATTGTGGAGTCTTACCCACTGGACCACCAGAGAAGTCCCAAAACAGCCAGTTATTTTACCAACAGAATAGATTTATTCAGGAATGGCAAAGAATTGCAATTCAGGACATGTAAGCTATGGCAAACCACAGGCAAAATCTGGAGAACAGAGGAGAGGAATGCTCTTTAATAGAGTAGAAGGGGGAGTTGGGAGGAGCTGTTACACACAAAGAGTCCTTTGGAGGAAATTGGGAGTTCAGAGTGTAGTGGCTTTTCACTGGCTGAGCTGTGACAATCTCTCATTGGCTGAGCTGTACCAGGCAAGGAGATATTCTTCCTTCTTCCTGCTGGGTAGTAAAGTAGTAACCTTCTTCCTATTGGGGATGTAAAGTTACTTCTCTTTCTGTTGGGTCTGCAATTGACTTTGAGTGGTAGGGCATGAGAGCTTTCCGTTCTAGCCTCCTGACTCCATTTTAAAAGAGGTTTTTGTTTATAAGTTTTCATATATTCACCCTTTTGATCAAAATTTTTCTCTGAAAGCATTATCGATCAAGAGTCAGGTTTTACTAGATTCAGTGGCCTTTTGTCCTTCAATGCCAGGAAGACCTTTCTGGGTGTCGTGTCCCACGTCAGAGGGAAAGTGAACATATTGGAAACCTATTGAGGTCACATTCGAATAACAAGGAGGGGTAAGAAGGAGATCTCTCAGGCATTTCCCATTTAAAGTATGTATCTTAGAACAGTGAATACAGCAATAACACACTCAAAACTAAAAAAATTAAACAAGAGCTTTGAGAAGACACGGTGCAGGAATAAACATGAAGCAGTGGCTGATGAACTTTTCAGAAAAATAACAAAACTTCAAAGGACAGAGCATGGAACCAAAGAGGTTTATTCTCATGCCTTAAGACGTAATGGGATTTACCTTGCTAGGTTTTGACCTGCTTGGGACCCATCACCCCTTTCTTTCTTTTTTTTTTCAAATGGTGCTTCTTGCATGTGACGTTTCTTTTTCCTTTATACATTTATTTTATTTATTTATTTATTTTTGGCTGCATTGGGTCTTCGTTGCTGCGTATGGGCTTTCTCTAGTTGCGCGAGCAGGGGCTACTCTTCATTGTGGTGCACGGGCTTCTCATTGCAGTGACTTCTCTTGTTGCAGAGCACAGGCTCTAGGTGCACATGCTTCAGTAGTTGTGGCTCGTGGGCTCTAGAGCACAGGGTCAGTGGTTGTGGCACACAGGCTTAGTTGCTCCGTGACATGTGGGATCTTCCAGGACCAGGGATCGAACCCGTGTCCCTTGCATTTGCAGGTAGATTCTTAACCATTGCACCACCAGGGAAGTCCCCCATCACCTCTTTCTAATCTTCTATTTCTCCCTTTGGAATGAGAATGTCTATCCTATACCTGTTCCATATTGTATTTTGGAAGCACATAAATTATTCAGTTTTACAGGTTCACAGATGGAGATTAATCTTGCCTTAGGATGAATCACACCTAGAATCCCACCCATATCTCATTTAGATACTATTTAGATGAGATTTTGGGGACCGGGGTGGAGTACTATGGACTGAATGTTTGTGTCCTCCCCAAATTCATATATTGAAGCCCTAATCCCCAGTATGATGGAATTTGGAGATGGGGCCTTTGGGAGGTAATTAGATTTAGATGAGATCACAGAGGTGAAGCCTTTATGATGGGATCATTGTCCATATAAGAAGAGGAAGGGACCAGAGCTCTCTCTCCACCATGTAAGGATACAGCAAGAAAGCAGCCATTTGCAAACCAGAAGAGAGCTCTCACTAGACACTGAATCTGCCAAAACCTTGATCTTGGACATCCCAGCCTCCAGAACTGTGAGAAATAAGTATTTATTGTTTAATTTACCCAGTCTATAGTATTTTGTTATAGCAGCAGAACTAAGACAATTTGAATTAATCAAAATTAAATACTTTTGTGCATCAAGGAACACTATTAAGAGAGTGAATAAGCAACATACAGGATTGGGAAATATTTGCAAATCATATATCTGGTAAAGGGTTTATATAGAGACTATATAAAGGACTTATACAACTCAACAACAACAAAAAGAACCCAACTAATAATTGGACAAAGACCTTGAATAGGCATTTCTTCAAAGAAGATACACGAGTGGCCAAAGTATGTAAAAAGATGCTCAACATTAGAGAAATGCTAACCCAGACCACAGTGAGATATGACTTCACATCCATTAGGATGCTACTATAAAAAGAAACTCAGAAAATAATGTGTTGGTGAGGATATGGAGAAATTGGAACAGTTGTACACTGCTGGTGGAAATGTAAATTTGTGCAGCTATTGTGGGAAACCGTCATTTCCTTTTAAAAAAATCCATATAATTACCATATATTCCAGCAATTCCACTTCTGGGTATATACTCAAAAAAGAATTGAGGGCAGAGGTTTAAACAGATATCTGTACTCCCATGTTCATAGCAGCATTATTCACAATAGTCAAAAGGGAGAAACAACCCAGTTGTTCATTGAGAAATGAATGGATAAATAATATGCGGTATATATATTCAATAGAACATGATTCAGCCTTAAAAAGGAATTAAATTCTGCTACATGCTATAATACGGGTGAACCTGGAAAACATTATGCTAATTTAAATAAGCCAGACACAAAAAGACAAATACTGTATGATTCCACTTATGTAAATTCCCTAGAATAGTCATATTCATATAGACAGAAAGTAGAATAGTGGTTACCAGGGACTGTGGGGAAGGGAATAATGGAAAGTTATTGTTTAATGGGTACAGAGTTTCAGTTTGGAATGATGAAAAATTTCTGTAAATGAATAGCGGTGATGCTTCCACAAAAATGTGAATGTACTTTAATGCCCTTGAATTGCACACTTATAAATAGTTAAAAGGTAATTTTTATATTATGTATATTTTTCCACAATAAAAAATCCAGAAAATTTGACCGTTTTAAAGAGAACAATAAAGTGTTATTTAGTACATTCACAGTGTTGTGCAACCTCCATCTCTGTTTAGTTCCAAAGCATTTCCATCACCCCAAAGTAAAACTCCTCATTCACTAAGCAGTTTCCCTCCTTTACCCTCTCCCCCCAGTCCCTGGCAGCCATCAATCTGTGTTATAACTTGTATTGGTCTTCTTCTAGGTCTTCCATAACAAAATACACAGATTAGGTGACTTTAACAACAGAAATTTAATTTCCCACAGTTCTGGAGGTTGGAACTCCAAGATCAAGTTGTCAGCGGGTTTGCTTTCTCCAGATCTCATTATATCCTCATTTGGCCTTTTTCTCCTCCTCTTCTTACAAGCATACTAGGCATATTTGATTGTGGCCCCACCCTATATCCTCATTTAACCTTATTTACCTCCTTAAAGACCCTATCTCCAAATATAGCTACACTGGAGGTTAGAGCTTTAACCTATGAATTTATGGGACACAGTTCAGTACCTAACATTTAACCCTCTGTCTCCCCAATATTCATGTCCTTCTTATATTAAAAAAAAAAAAAAAAAAAAAACAACTTCATCCAATCCTAACAGACCCCAAGCATTAACCCATTCTAGCATCAACTCCAAGTTCGGTCTCATCTAAATATCATTTAAATCATGTCTGGATGAGACTTGAGGTTTAATTCATTTCTAGGCAAAACTCCTCTCCAGTTTTGAGCCTGTGAAATTAAGAAATTACATGTTTCCAAATTCAGTGGTGAAATAGGCATAAAATAGACATTCTTTTTCCAAAGGGAGAAATCATGAAGATTTCCCCCTATGTTTCCTTCTAAGAGTTTTATAGTTTCACCTCCTACATTAGGTTTCTGATCCATTTTGAAATAATTTTTGCATATGGTGTAACGTAAGGGTTCAACCTCATTCTTTTGCAGGTGGATATCCAGTTTTCCCAACACAATTTGTTGAAAAGACTGTCCTTTTCCCATTTTATGGTCTTGGCACCCTGTTGAAAATCATCTGACCATATCTGTGCGAGCTTTTTTCTGGATGTTTATTCTATTTCATTGGCCTATATGTCTGTCTTTATGCCAGTACCGCACTATTTTGATCATTGTAGCTTTGATAGGGGTTACATTGCAATGAACAGATTCTCCAGTAGAGCTTCCAGTGGGAGCCTGGCCCTGCCCAGACATTGATTTCTGACTCCCAGTCTCCAGAACTGTGAGAGGATAAATTTCTGTTGTGTTTTTCTTTTAAGCAGCAGCCACAGGAAACCCATACCAATGGTGAGTGGCAGGCTCAGTGGCAAATGAGTATTTATCCCTATTTTCACCTTACCACCTTTTTCCTGAGACAAGCAGATAAACTCTCCTTTGTTAATGGATAAATCCAAAATGGCTAGGACAGACTCTTACAAGCAAGTTTTTTTTAAAAAATTATTAATTAGTTAATTTTATTTTTGGCTGCATTGAGTTTTCGTTGCTGCACGTGGGCTTTCTCTAGTCATGGTGAGCAGGGGGCTACTCTTTGTGGCAGTGCACAGGCTCCTCATTGCGGTGCCTTCTCTTGTTGCAGAGCTCGGGCTCTAGGCACGTGGGCTTCAGTAGTTGTGGCACGCAGGCTCAGTAGTTGTGGCTCGTGGGCTCTAGAGCACAGGCTCAGTAGTTGTGGTGCATGCGCTTAGTTGCTCCGTGGCATGTGAGATCTTCCTGGACCAGGGCTCGAACCCATGTCCCCTGCATTGGCAGGTGGATTCTTAACCACTGTGCCAGCAGGGAAGTCCCTCAAGCAAGGTTTTAAATGTGCAAGAGGAATGTAATTTTTATTAATTTTATTGTTTATATTTTCCCCATATTGTTTTTGTTTTTGTTTTGTTTTTTTGTTTTTGCGGTACATGGGCCTCTCACTGTTGTGGCCTCTCCCGTTGCGGAGCACAGGCTCCGGACGCGCAGGCTCAGCGGCCGTGGCTCACGGGCCCAGCCACTCCGCGGCATGTGGGATCTTCCTGGACTGGGGCACGAACCCGTGTCCCCTGCATCAGCAGGTGGACTCTCAATCACTGCGCCACCAGGGAAGCCCGCCCATATTGTAATGAGAGTGAAAGGCATTACCTGGTGTTCAGTTCATCATATTAAGACATACAGACCCTCCCCTTGAACTTTTATTTATAGTCTTGCTTTACAGAATATTTAATATTTTTACATAGTATATGCCAATTGTTCCCCTTATGGTTTCATCTTTTCTTCTTTTTCTAATGTTCAGATAGGCCTTCTCTTCTCTGATCTTTTCCTTGGATTCAGATTAACATATATCTATATTTTTTTAGTTATTTTATTGGTTTGTCCTTAATATACTTGGGACAAAAATATATGCATGGGTAATTCTCAAACTCCAGTGTGCATCAGAATTACCTGGGAGCCTGTTAACAATGCAGTTACCTGGGCACCATTATCAAAGTGTGGTTCTTGGGTGTGGGGCTAGGATTCTGTATTTTAAACAAGCTCCACATGTGATTCCGAAGCATTTGATAGGCTAGCAAACTTCAAGGAGCACTGACATTACTATCTTAAAAGGATCTCATGTGTTGATTTTGGGGTGTAATTCTTCCTCTCTGATGTGTCTTTCACAAGAAAAACATTCTAGATAAATGAAATGACTTCCTTATGCTCACACAGTCAATCAAGGATAGTGTAGAGAAAATAAACCAAAGATATTTTAGTGACAAATTATACCCAGTTGTTCTGAACTCTACATGTACATCAGAATCATTGTGGGTGCTTTTACAATGTAATGATCCCCTGATCTCACTTCTAATGAGTCTGATTCAATAGGTTGGAATTGGGTCCTGAGCTCCACTTTAAAATCTGAGGTAATTCAAGCCTGCAGCCAAGGTTACAACCTATGCACTAAAGATAACAGCATAAAAATAAAACAGTTGTCTCTTTAAAAACGGGATGGCCTAGTGGTAAAATAAAGGCTGGTGTGTGTGTGTGTGTGTGTGTGTGTGTGTGTGTGTAATGAGGAGGGGAGTGTCCAAACTTGAACTAAAGTTGGGGCCTCCACTTTAAGTCCAGAGATGTCTGATGAACTTGTAGTATGCAGTGGGTGTGGAGTAAAATCTAGTTTCCTGAATTTTTAACCAGTTCACAGGTGATTCTGATGCAGCTGGTCTTTATAACACATGTTGATAAACACTGACATATATTAATATTACAACATCCATGTGTTGAAACTGATGTATAATGCTTTCTCTATTGTGTTCCTTTTTCAATTGCAAGCTACAGTCTGCAGAGAAAAGAAGTCACTTGCTCACAAATGATCAGAGGCAAACCTGGGCCCAGCTTGCAGGACTTTCAACTCGGTTATAACTACCTGCAGTGCCGTACAACTTACCAGAACTTGTGCTAGGCACTGAGGGTACCAGGACAAATGAGAGAATATATTTACTGTAAGAAGGGAAGTCTAGTTAGGGAGCAGTGATGACTGGGTGGTGGAACATGTCCTAAAACAAGGGTCCGTCTCCTGGATCCCCAGTCTCATCCTGTTTCCCGCTGATCTGTGATTACAGGTTTATTGAGCAGAGCAAAAATCAAAGTAAAGGAAGAGGAAAACTGCTCTGGATCCATGTAGGTTGGTGTGAGTAGAGACTACCAAAGATTCCTGCGGTGAGGGTGGTGTGGACCAGAACAGTCTTGGGGACATAAAGCCACCCCAACACCTGTGTATACAAAGAGTGAAACCTGTAGCAGTGTCTATGCAGAAAATGGACTGCCAAGAAGACTGGGCCATATTCATGGGAGGATAGAAGAGATAGTTGAATTCTGAGCACACTATCATGAGTGTCACTCAGATTTATCTTGGGGAATGGGGGGTGAGGACAAAAGTCTGAGAAAAGCCGCAAAGGGCTGTTTGGATCCTTAAGCAGCACTGGGGAAGTACCCACCTGAATTAAGTATAACTCTAAAGCAGGAAGGGGCATCCTCTACATTTCTGAATGGGCAAACTGGGGATTCAGACCACTGAGGGCTCCAAAAATATCAGTGGGTCTTTGTCACCTTTAAGACTCCAGCACATCAGCAGTGGTGGGGACCAGTGGAGGGAGGAACACCTAGCAGAAGGGGAAGGAGTGCCTCGCAGTCATGGCATTATCCAGGGAAAGGAGACACAGCAGCATAGGTGTAGAAAGGTGTCTCCTACCTGGCAGTCAATTGGACTTGCTGGTAGGCCTACTCCTTTGGTCCTTACCTAAATATGAAGGACACCTAGAGGGCTGGGCCTTGCATGTGTCGACTGAGCCAGCCACAGAGTTCGGTCATTACCTAATTTGATTCCCACAGTAGCTCTATAAAGCATGTACTATCTTCATTTTATAGACAAATAGGCTGATTTTAAAGAAACATATCTGTAATAATTGCCAGGTTTGTGCTTCTAAATAAGAGATCCAGAGGTAATATAAGATTTATGTCTTTAAATTGTGCCTCAAGTATTTATTGTCTCCATTCCCTTTATAAGCTGATTGGTAAGTTATTTACATCTTACATTTTTTTCTGACACATGTGTATTCATTTTGGAAAAATGAGAAAAAACATTAAAAAAATAAAGAAAATAAGAAAAAGATGCATTCTGATGTGTATATATATTATATTATACATGCTTTTAAATGAGATAGTATATCTACAGACTGCTTTCTAAACTGCTTTATTAGCTTTACAATATGCAATAGACATCTTTCCATGCAAGTTGATAAAATCTCCCCTGCTGACAGAAAAACTTACAGACTAAGTCAAAAGTGAAAATTAAATCTCCAATCAGAAAAATGACAGAACACAAAAGGTTCACAGTAAAGGGTACATCAAGAAAATGCAAGTTTGGGAAGCAGGGGGGTATACGATTATTAACCTCAGCATTCAAGGCATAAGGCAAAATTCATCATGATGATCATGGTGAGGAGGATCTCCAATAAGAATGCGCAGACTGTACCTCAACTGAAGCTCCCTAATTTTCCTCCTTAGCTCTCTCATCTCCTCCATGAACCTTTCCATATCATCTGCATCTCCATCTATGATGTCAATGTTATTGACAAGCCTATTGGGCATACCCTCTCTAAAATCTTGGGCAGGTGGAGCCCATTCCCCTCTAATGTTTCCTCCAGGTTCTTGGCCTTCACCACCTCCCAAAGGGCGGGCTTCCTCATTCTGCACTGGAACTTGCTCCTCTCCTCTGCTTTCCTTGGGGACATTTTCCATCTTGAGATTTTTTTTTCCTGCTTCTTCTTCCTAGTAGATAAAAGGATTGAATGTTTTGTAAGAACAGGATTCAGAGCTCTGTGAGCAAAGGTTTTCCCACCTGAGAGACTTCGTGTGCCCTCTAAGGGGTGCCGCAGATCTAGCCCTGCCCCAAAGCCCACCATTTTCCCTGAAAATCCGTCCCAGGGCCACTCCTGGCACAGAAACGTAGGACAGGTAGTGGGCTGGACCGTCGCTGAAAAACCAGGTCTTAGCCTCCAGGGATCTTGATATGCCCTCCAGGGGCACCCCAGAGCTTGCCCCTTTACTCCCTTCTTCCCTCACCAGCCACAGGCCCACAGTTTCTAAAGACTCGGCCAGATTTCTCCTGCACTTAAGTGGGGCAGGGAGGGCTGGGAGTCCCCCAAATTCTGTTCTGATCCCTGATACCCCTACACCAAAGGGTCCCAGGCACCTCCCATACCTGCAGGAATCAGAAGCAATATTCCTCTCGTAGCCTTGAAATCTGCTGCACCAACGGACCTAAAGACCTGCAGACAGAAATTCGACAATGGCCAGGACTGACAAACTAAAGGACCAGTATCAGGGGACACCAGCTCCGTTGTTGGTTTAGGACTCTGCTAGAAATGTGTTGCTGCCTTCTCTTTCTCCTCCATCCTGTCTCACAGCTTCTTTTCCCGCCCTGTGACGCGCTACCCTGCCTTCCAGAAGAAATCAAAGCTGATTATTTCCAAACCAGTTTCACCTCTTCTTTAGGCCCCTTATCTCCACTGTCTCGTCCTTCCCGTCATCTAATTACCATTTCTTGAACGCAAATGGACAACTTGCGGGGCGTGGGAGTCCGAAGAGGTTGCTGGGTGGCTACGTGGTTCATTTATAAAGAATTTCAATCTGGGTATCTGCCAGGACCTTTTGGGACCCAGTGGACTTTCTGGAGCTCACCCTCGGGCCACTGCCCACCATTTTATGCATCAAGATGGATGAAGAGGTAACGTGGGCATTGCAAACCTGTCCCCGCTGCGGCGTCAGCGCTTTGTCAGGCTTACCCGAGGGTCCGCAGGTAGCGCCCACGCTCACACCGACCCGCAGGGACCGGAAACTGTTTCTCGTTCCCCGCCTATATCCCGAAGTCAGTAGCCCGCCCGATCGACTGCCTCCTCTACAGAAAGGACGTGCTTCCCAGACCTAATCCCTGTCCCTATCCTCTGCAGCAGCCGCCCCGGTCCCCTTCCCCCACCCCTCCCCGGAGTTCCCGCAGCCCACCATTTCCGGCTCCAAAATGGAAGGAGGGTGGAGAAGAAATACCGGGAACAGTGGCCTAGACCCGATGCAGAGTCCGCCATCCCCAACCCAGGGTCACCGGTTGCGCGCCCCCTCCCGTCGCCCTGCAGGAATCAGACCGTTTCCTCGCCGTCTCCTTTTCTAGTCCTTCCCTTCCAGGCGTCGCCCGATCGCCCACCTCCTAGGAGGTGCCAACTGGTACCCATTCTTAACCCTTGGCCCCTCTTGATCTCCTCCCACCAAGCCCTCTATTTCTTGCACCAAACGTGTGGACATCGGGTAAGGGACAGAGAGAATCCAGTCCTGGACCCGCTCTGGTCTTTGCCCTGAGGCCCCCGCTCCCCTCCCCAGTCAGCACCCTCCAACCTGCCAAGAATCTGGGTCAGCTTCTACGACTTCCTCCTTCCTGGGAACAGGTTCGCCCGTCTTCAAGGCAATAGCGAGCCGGCATACAGCCACAAACGACTAAGGACTGCAACTGGGAGGAGAGACTAATCCAAGGGCGGGCTCTAGGTCTCGTAAGGGCTACGTCACTGTGAGCTCAGATCTCCAATTATGGTTCGTACCTGAGGAGCTGCAGTGGGTTGTGGGCGGGGCCACCTTTCTCCTCATTCCCACCTTCCCCCCACCAATACCACTGGGTACTGCCCATCCGTTATTTATTTATTTATTTGTTTGTTTATCTATTTATTTATTTTCCTATTTAGCATCCTCGACACCAAACGGGTCATAATATTTTGTCGTATTTGCCTTTGTCCTGATTTCTGCTGGAGCTTTTAAAGAATTGCGTCTTCCTCTTCTATAATATTAAATGCCCACTTCTTTCCCTTCCACTCACCGACAAGTAAAGCCTAGAATTGACCCTATTAGTCTTGTTGGTTTTGTCCCAGGCTGGAACCGGGACGGGGGAGGGGTGTGCAAGGCTAGGGAGTCTGGAAAATAGGTAGTAGGTAACATTTTTAAAAACACTTTCACTCTAATTATTTCCCTTTCTGTTTATTTACTTTTTGAAGGGGTGGGTGATTGTTTTTGTTCTGTTTCCCATCAGCATGCATTCATTTTTTGGTTGTTATAATTAGACAATACAATTATTTTCAGTTGAAAACCGATTCAATTTGCAAAAACTTGGCAACATGTTTCTGCTGTTGAATCATCCTATAAATATAGACCCTCCAGATTGCACCCTCACCCCCTTTTAAGGACTTTGGAATATAAACCTATACTGCTGGTTTCCCTTATGAAGGGCCTCTGTGCAGTCCTTTCATGAGATGAGGCAGTGAGTCTAATGGAGTCTTGATGGTGGATTTTCAGATTTTGAGAACCTGTGACAAATGTATCATCTCCTCTAAATTATATTTAAATTATATTAGTACAACTTCACTTTACAAAAAGACTCTAGCATAGCTTCTAAAATAGAGCAACACTGAGGTCTTCCAACAATTCAGAACAGTAATTTGGGAAAGTTATGCTAACAGGTAAAAAGTATTGTGAAGCCACAATATTAAAACAATATTATACCAGAATAAATATAGGACAAATGAAACAGAAGAGAAAGCCAATTTTCAAACCCAAATATGGAGAAATATTAGTAATCTTATTGAAATATTTTGAATCAGTGGTGAAAGGTTAGATTACTGAAGAAATGGTGCTGATATAATTGGTTAACTATTTGGAAAAAAAAACGAAGTGTGTTATTCCTGTTATACACTTAAATACAGACACTAAATATTTAGATAAAAATACATAAATCTTTAAAATAGTATATAACAAATGTTATTTTGTATATAATTTTAGGATGAAAATGTTTTTTAAAAAATATAGCACCAGAGACAGACATAGCCAAAAGGCAATTGGTCCAATCCTGCTGGGGACCCTCTAAGTCTAAGGAACCATGTACAATGCTCCTCAGAATTATCCCAATAAGAGATGGGAAACTGGAGCATTTATCCACAGATGTGGATCCTTTATTGGTGGATGTTACCCTAGGAATGTTAAAATCTCTGGCACATCTAGGTTGTCCTAAGCCTGGGCTGAGCAAGCTCCCAAGGTGCCAGAAAAAGCCCTCGGTAAAATTTAGAATTAAGATAAAGTGGAAGGACAATATCGTTTTTATCCCTGCCTCAGGAATTATACTATTCACTTTTACTCTAAATCAGTCCAAATATTTACCTTCAAAATAAAGATAATACACACACATCCATTCCCATGTTTATGGATATTGGGCTGTCTGTAGTTTTCATTATGAGACACATCGTTGATTGAACTTCTTTGTACATAAATTTTTGATAATAATATGAAGGTATTAAATTCCTAGAATGGTCATTGCTGTACATGATTATGGATGCTTTTAACTGGCATAGACATTGGCCTTGAAAAATATTGTCCCAATTTGGCACCTATAATGTATGAGCATTCCTGTTTTCTTATGTGTTCACCAACACTGGTTTACTATATTTTTTAAATTTTGTTTTATTTTGTTTCATTTTGTCTTATTTCATTTATTCTTTAAAAAGTGTTGTCATAGTCATCAGGTAATGTTTTCTATACCTGCCAGATAATAGCAGACACCTGAGATTAACATTCCCAGACTATTCTCTGAAGATTCTAGTTCAGTAGATTGGAGCCAGGCCTGAGAACTTGCATTTAGGTTTTTTACACAATTCTTAATATTAGGTAGGGTTGGGAATCCATGTCATGGGCAAAAAAACAAAATGAAACAAAGCAAAAAGCTCTCATTGTTATTATTATGAAATAGCCTCAAAATTACAGAATAGTTTTGAAAATAGCACAAAGAACCCCCACATGTCCTTCACTGTATTCCCCAGTTTTAACATTTTGCTACATTTGCTTTATCATTCTCTCTTCATGTAGAAGGACATATTATTTTCTGAACCATTTGAGTCAGTTGAAGATCGAATGGTCATTTAAAAATATTTATTTCAGTTCATTCCATATAAAATTTTCTTAAAGATGAGCCTATGTTTTGGTCTTTGGAGATTTCTTATATAAAATATATATATATATATATATATATAAACTTGTAATGTATAAAGATAAATATTTTAGTGTATAATCTTAGTAAATGTTCTCTACTCAGTATTATACATAATTTATTCATGTATCTATTTTAATAGAATAATATACCATAAGCTAGTCTGCTACTTGCTTATTTATTTGCTTAAAAATATTTTCAGGTTAGTAACAATTTTACTACTCTCCCTGTTTTTAATGTCTCAAAACTGTTCAAATTATCATAATTTATTTAACCAATCCCCAATTGACTCATATGGGTATTATTTCCATATATTTACAGTAACCAGTACTGTTTCAATAAATGTGTATAGGCAGATTGCCCTCCAAACAGATTGTTCACACCCTCACCAACACAGGTTGTAATCAATCATACTAATTTATGAAATATTGGAGTTATATAAAACTAGATTGAGAGAATATAGCATACATCCATACTTTTATAATATATATAGTTTGAAAATATATATAATAAATACGTACATGTGTATATATATATATAAACACAGTTATTTTATGTACTTTTAATGTGTGTGTATATATACATACACACATATATATGCATACATACACAAACACGCAACCTACTTTTCTTACACAACCTACTTTTTCTTAGAAATCATGTTTTTTGTTTTTTGTTTTTTTGCCGTTGTTTTTTTTTAACATCTTTATTGGAGTATAATTGCTTTACAATGGTGTGTTAGTTTCTGCTTTATAACAAAGTGAATCAGTTATACATATACATATGTTCCCATATCTCTTCCCTCTTGCGTCCCCCTCCCTCCCACCCTCCCTATCCCACCCCTCTAGGTGGTCACAAACCACCGAGCTGATCTCCCTGTGCTATGCGGCTGCTTCCCACTAGCTATCTATTTTACGTTTGGTAGTGTATATATGTCCATGCCACTCTCTCACTTTGTCACAGCTTACCCTTCCCCCTCCCCATATCCTCAAGTCCATTTTTTGAGATTCATCTATGTTGATATACATATAGATGTAGGTCCTTTATTTTTACAGCAGTATAGTATTCCATTGTATAATTGTATTTTAATTCATTTTATTGTTTTCCTGTTGATGCACATTTAAACTTTTTCCCTACTTTTTTCTAATATAGCCATAGTTTCAGTGAACATCCTTGTGTATGGCTCCTTTGTACTTCATTTGAAGGCAAAATTTTGTTTCTGTTGCATTTATTTGTTTTTAGTTTTTAGGGTTGTTGTTGTTGTTAAGTCTCATCTGCCAGGATTTTCCAAATCTGCCCCTTTTGGGATTTCATCCTAGATATGGAAATAACACCTAGATACACAGGTTCTTCCTCTGGAAGTTCTGATTTAGTAGGTCTCGGATGGGACATGAGAGTGTATTTTCAGAAGTACCCCAGGTAATTTATAAGATCAGGCAAGCCTGGGAAACACTTTGATGGGTTTTAAAAATTATCCCATTAATTTGCTGATTTATTTTCTTTAATTCTTAGTGTAGTTCAACTTCTATTTTTAAATATCTTTATTATCCTTAATGGTTGGGTTTTTAAAAGTAAAGTAATACAGATATGAATAATGTAGAAAGTGCATGAGTTTGCTATATAGTCTTTCAGAAGTTTTATTTTGTATGTATTTATGTGTAGGAATACTTTCTTAGCTCAAGCAAGGATGAAATACTTAAAATTGTTCTTTAATATTTAGGATGTTACGTAGCTTCTAAATAGAGTAACACTTAAGAACAGATTTTTAGGTTGAAGGGAAAAGTTTCAAACTGAATACATTTCCCTAAGATTTCTGTACAAGCAAACAATCTATTTTGGTAAACCCTGAAATTGGTTAAGACACACACAAACACACACACGTCCCTCATTGATCTGTAATTTCCTTTTCTTCTACATTTATTTCAGTCTCTGTTCTTTCTAAATTGTTTAATTTTAATGATTGAATTGTTTTTCAAAAATAAAACCATCTACTTTGGTGTATATTATTGGAAATCGTTTTCTATGCATATACTTATATAAAGTAAAATGTTATTAAATCAGGGAAGAATTATATAAATGTGAGCTTCTCCTTTAGGAAAGGTACAGAACTATGCTTAACAGCAAGATGAAAGTTTGAAGAAAAATAATTTTAAAGTCACTACATTTTTCCCCATTTACTCAGCACAAGAAACTATTGTTCACCACTCAACTAGGTTTTTTTTTTTAATGATTACAATTTTTTTCTAATGCTAAAACTTGTAAAAATTTCATGGTCATAAAACATTATTTGTTCTTTTGTTACTTCAAAAGCTTTAAAAAATTTTGAAACATTTTAATACAGCATGTCATACAGCAAAGACTAGTGGGAAAATTATTGTTTAAAAATTTCTATTGGCTGGGCTTCCCTGGTGGCGCAGTGGTTGAGAGTCCGCCTGCCGATGCAGGGGACACGGGTTCATGCCCCGGTCCCGGAAGATCCCACATGCCGCGGAGTGGCTAGGCCCGTGAGCCATGGCCGCTGAGCCTGCGCGTCTGGAGCCTGTGCTCCACAACGGGAGAGGCCACAACAATGAGAGGCCCGCGTACCGGAAAAAAAAAAAAAAAATTCTATTGGCTAATGTAAAACATCCCTTTGTTAAGCTTAGTAGGATTTTGTTAAAGAAAGTTTCGTACCCAAATGCTATTAAAACTCAGTTTTTCTTCATAATACTAATAAGAATGGTTTAAAATAAATCTCCCTTCTGTAGTAGAAATAAAGGAGATTCTAATGGCTTTCCCAATCTTAATCACATTACAAAAGTTGTTTTCTTTATTAAAATATGTTACTAAAATAACATAATATATATGCACATATTTTAGTTGAACCATGTAGAGTTTTCTGAGACTTTTTAAAAAAACTTAACAGTATATTTGGACATATTTCCATGTCTTTTATTGCTGTGTAACAAATCACCATAAACTTAGAGGCATATACAACAAAATTCATCTCACAGTTTCCATAGGTCAGAAATCAGGCACAACAAGGCTGGGTTCCCTGCTCAGAGAATCACAAGGCTGAAGTTGGCTTGCTGTGTCCTCATCTGGTGACAAACCTAGGGAAAAATCTGCTTTTAAACACATTCTTGTTATTGTCAGAATTCAGTTCCTGGAGGATGTAGGACTGAAGTCTCAGTTTTCTTACTAGCTGTCAACCAGGGACTGCTCTCAGCAACTGCAGATTGCTCTCATATCTTACCATGTGGTTCTCTCAATCACAGCAAGAGAGAATTGCCCTTACTTCAAATCCCTTTCACACTTTGAATTTCTCTGACTTCCACTTCTGCTTCCAGCTGGAGAAAATTGTCTACTTTTGAATGGTTCATGTGATTAAGTCCAATCCACCTAGATAATCTTAACCTTTTAAAGCCAACTCATTTGGGACTTTAATTACATGTGAAAAATTGAATTGCAGAAGTGCCTTGATTAGCATGTGATAGAATAACCAGGGGTCTGGAATCTTGTGGGGGGTATCTTAGAATTCTCTCTACCACACTACCTAAACCATTTTTCTTTTTAAATTAAGACACAATATATCTAACGTAAAATTCAACATTTTAACCATTTGAAAGTGTACAATTCAGTGGCATTTAGTACATTGACAGTGTTTTGCAACCATCACCCCTATCTAGTTCCATAAACTTTTTCATCACCCCAAAAGAAAATCCCATATCTATTAAGCAATCATTCCCTATTACTCCCTCCCCACAACCTCTGGCAACCACAAATCTGCATTCTGTCTCTATGGGTTTTCCTATTCTTGATATTTCATATAAATGGAATCATGCAATATATAACCTTTTGTTTCTGGTTTCTTTCACTTAACATGATGTTTTCAAAGTTCACCCATGTAGTTTTACTACTTCATTCCTTATTATGGCTGAGTAATATTATATTGCATGGATATGCCACATTGTCTTTATTAATGCAGCAGCTGATGGACATTTGGGTTATTTCCATCTAATGGCTATCATGAATAGTGCTGCTATGAAAATTTGTATACAAATTCTTGTTTGAACACCTGTTTTCAATTTTTTTTTTGTATACATCTAGGAAGGTATTGCTGGGTCATAGGGTAATTCCATGTTGAAGATTTTGTCGACTGATTTCTCGTCACTATTTATTTCTAATATAATCTTTATTATTTCCTTCTTTCTGCTAGTTTTGGGTTTAGTGTGCCCCCCTTTTTAACGTACATGTTTACAGCTATACATTTCCCTCAGCACTGCTTTAGCTGCATCCCATAAGTTTGGTATATTGTGTTTTTGTTTTCATTCTTAAAATATTTTCTAATTGCCCTTGTGATTTCTTCTTTGACCCATTGGTTATTTATAAGTGCTTTTTAAAATTTCCTCATATTTGTAAATTTCCCAGTTTTCCTCTGTTACTGATTTCTAGTTTCATCCATTGTTGTTTTAGAAGATATTTTGTATGATTTTAATCTTTTAAAATGTTTTGAGACTTGTTTTCTGGACTAATATATGGTCTATCCTGGAGAATGTTTCATATGTACTTGAGAAGAATGTGTATTCTGGTGTTGTTGGGTAGAGTGTTCTGTATATACTTATCTGGCCTACTGGATTTTAGAGTATTATTCAAGTCCTCTATTATCCTTATTGATCTTCTGTATAGTTGTGCCATCCATTAGTGGAAACGGAGTATTAAATTCTCCAACTATTATTCCAGAACTATTTCTCCCTTCAATTATCAGTTCTTCCTTTTTATATTTTGGGGCTCTTTTGTTAGGTGTACATATGTTTATAATTGTTATCTTCTTGATGTATTGACCCTTTTATCAATATATTATATATTTCTTCATATCTTGTAATTTTTCTTTTTACTTAATGTTGATTTTGTCTACTGTTAGTATAGCCACCCAGCTTTTCTTTGATAACAATTTTCATGAAATATCTTTTCTATCATTTTACTTTCACACTACTTGTGTTTTTGGATCTACAATGAGTCTCTTGTAGACAGCATATAGTTTGATCATGTTATTTTATCCATTCTTTCAATGTTTGTACTTTAATTGGAAAGTTTGGTCCATTCACATTTACTAATTACTAATTAGTAATTACTAATATGAAAGGACTTCTCTCTGTCATTTCACTATTTGTTTTCTATATATCTTATACCTATTTTGTCCTCAGTTCCCCCATTGCTTTCTTTTGTGTTTAAGTAATTTATACACTTTTTTCATAGAGGTTACTGTGGGGATTACAATTAGTAACTTCAAGTTATAGCAATCTAGCTTGAATTAATACCAACTTAGTTTCAATACTTTACATAAATTTTGCTTCTATACAATTTTATCCTTTCCCTTTATGTTATTATTGTCACAAATTACATCTATATACATGTTGTGCCCATTAATATATATTTATAATGATTATTTTATGTATTTGTCTTTTAAATAATGTAGGGGAAAAAAAGAGGAGTTACAAGCCAAAAACATAATAAAATTCTGACTTTTGTTTTTACCCATATAGTTACTTTGACTGATATTTTTTATTCATATTGTTTTGTGTCAAAATTTCTTGGGTACATGGATAAGGAGTACAGTATTTTATTGGTAGGTATTTAGGATGAAGACTGATGAAAGGTATGTGAGAAGTTTAATAATATCACTATACAATTCCTATTTTTGTAAATCTTAAAAAATATGTGCTATATGCTCTTTGAGAAATAATTCAAACAATAAAAAGTGTGTGTGGGGGGGGGAAAGTGTGTAAATTAACAGTGGGAATTGCCTTACTTCCACTTACTCCATTGAGATAGTGGGCATCCCTTGCAAAAGTCCTGTTGGCCAGATAACATCCCTGCTTCTGCCAGTCTCCAGATATGGCATCTGGCTTAGTCACCTTGTCTCCAAGTCTCCTCCCCAGAATAATGTGTGTCCTCATTCATCAGGTTTTATTTACAAATCTCTGGGGCTACACTGAAGTAATGTGAGTGCTAGGGATTGCCCAGATTTGAGTGGTGAGGCAGGACCTTTTGGTCCTGACCCTGTTGGCTCATGGTTGGAAAAAGTAATCCAGGATATACAACAAACAACATTTAACATCACTTACATAACAAACAACATCACTCTTTATTTTGAAAAGAAGTAAGGATTCTGGGTAGGACAAATAGACAGAACAACTGACCTTTTGGGTGGATGAGTGTCAGTCCTCCAATGTAAGCTTTTGCTTTCTGGACAATTTGTACCTCTCACTTCAGTCACAGGCTAGAGAAAAGAGAAAGATTAGAATGATGATTACAAGTCCAGTGCTTCTTTTAGAGTTTTTGTTTTCAGGACCGTGGATCATTTCATGAAAGCTTCTTCTTGAACATTGATTACAGTTTGTAGGAAGTGAAAGGAGGGAGTTGGGGGATCATCAGTACCTGGAGCCCTGAGTTTCATCCCCAAGCCATCTAACCTCCACTTTCTTCAACTCAATTCCCAGATTTCACCTTGGGCAGAGCAAGAAATTTTGTGGCTCTGATGTAGTCCAGTGGTTGTCATGAAGGCATCTGGAGTGGATAAAAGACAGACAGCATCCATTAGGACCAAAGTGGAGACACACTGACTGCACAGTGCCATTTCCTAATCTATGTGACAAAAACATCCCTTCAAATTTGCTGTGACATATGCCCTGGAATGGGCACTGTGGCACAGTGTGTACTGGAGAAAAACTTGTGTAAATCTAAATGTCAGTCATGGAACAGGGTCCATGGAATTCAGAACATTACTATACACATGTTCAAAGCACAAAGGTAGCTTAATTTTTACTGAGAGAGAAAGATGTTCTGGGTACTGAGTGATAAAAAAGGGAATGACTATAGTAGTATGAATAGTGGAACATCTCTTTGGTTTAAAATTTGCTTACATATATTATAATTTAATTTGGATGTATTTATAGAGATTTAAAAAAAATCTATGAGATCCCATTATTTACTCCCCCGCTCCTCTCAACTCACTCCTATCCCTGTATATTCCCATCACTTTCTTATAACACCAAACAAATTTTATTTTAGACTGAGTGGAGACAGCCTGCACCATTTCTAGCTGCTTGTAGGAGAAGATGGGCATGGAACTGGAGGAGAGTGTGGGTGCTGACTTGGAGAAATTACTTTGTGTCTCTTCGGGGCTGGTATTCCTTGCAATCAGCTCATCACTACGGATATTTGAGCTCACACAACTGTGGGAGCTAAGTAGTTTCTGTAAGGCTGTCTCTTCACATCTGATGCTGAAGCTTGAAGACCAAAGTGCAAACAGTCAGAAAGAAAAACTAGGTGTAACCTGGGGGAGAACAAGCACAAGCCATAATGCATAAGCACAAACTGGAGCCCTTGAGAACAGACTGAGAATGTTCTTAGGGCCTCTATACTTAGTGGCATGGGTGTCATGCAGAATCTGGGGCCCCTAAACATATATCTAAATACACATGCCATACCCAGTAGTCAGAAAGGCAAAGAGGATCTAGGGGAAATTTGGAACAGTCGCAGGCTTGGCTGATGTCTCACACCATTGAGGTGTGCCAGCAACGTCTTTGAACTACAAAGAGGCAATGTCTTCACTTCCACTCTCAAAATCTCTCTTAATAATTTCTCTTGTGACTAACTCTAACCACAGACATATAGGTAAGTGAATCCTAGAAAATTTAGTCCATTCTACCCAGGTTGACACATTTAAAGCAGCTATAATATGATTCCATTTATAAGACAATCTGGTAAAGATAAAACTATAGGGATAAAAAACTGATCAGTGGATAGAGGTTGTGACTACAAAGTGGCATGGGGAAATGCTTTGACTTGATGGAACTGTTCTATATTCTATCATCCTCACTGAAATGAGGGTGACCATGTGAATGGCAGGATCTCCCATCTCATCTGTGGCCTACACAAGCCAGCCACTTCAGAACACTTCGAAGATGAAGATGCCCTTCGCACTAATGTGTTTCTCAGTGCTGTGGGGAAGGGAGCGTCCTCTGAGTCCCTAACAGCATCTGTTTGGTCCACCGACACATTGACTTCAAAGGCATTCAATTTAAGTGACCACACGTGAAAACTCCTGCAACTGTTTCACCATTGTGTGCCATGGAACACCAACATTTCATCCTCTAATGTCACTTGGATCCTTACTGTCTTCAGATCCACCTAAGCCAGATAACATTTTTCAGATTCCCACTTCCTTCAGGGCCCTTGGCTTGCAACCAATTTTGGTGTCAAGTACTCTTTCAATCAAAGTTCCCACTTGCCTATGCCAGCTATTCGTTCTAATAGCTATTTTATAAAAATAAGACACTGTTAATAAAATATATTCCATAGCTGACAAAAACTCTGTGAGGGCCAGAAAAGCCGGCTTGGATGCTACGCAGCCAGGGGAAGTCCACTCACACTTTGGGACTGCTATAGCTGAAACACCACTGCTGCCTGTGTGCTAACTGACATGTATGCATTCCAGGCACTCTGCTGTGACTACTCCATAGGAACCAGAGACCCCTCCCATCATACACAGTTGACCATGTCACTGAGCCATACACGGCTCCCATGTCATTCAGTTACACCTCTAAGTCTCAGGATGGTGCATATGCTTGATACAACCAAGATCCCATTTAGAACTCAAATGTAAGGGGTTCTGGTTGACGTGTGCACACACACAGACACACACACACACACACACACACACACACACACACTCATATACATCTACTTTCTTGTTTTTAGCTTTCCAGACTTTACAGTACAAGAAAGCAAATAAGAGAGTTGGAATAGCTTCCAAGTGAGCTAACTCATAGTATATTTCAAATTCTTTAAAAAACATTTTTTTGCTATTGTAAATTGTATATTCACAATGAAAATTGTATTTGCTGCAATTGTTTTGTGCATAAGTCTTACATCCAGCAAACTACTAATATATACTATTAGTATAATTTTCTGTAGATTTTCTTGAGTTTTATATGAAGACAGTCATATTAACAGTTTACTTTTCACTTTTATACACTTAATAATGTATATATGTATACATATATTTATTCTGTATTACTGCACTGGCTAAGACATTCAGTACCATGTTGAACAAGAATGGTTATAGGAGTCATCCTTCTGTTTAAAGAGAATGTTTCTAATTGTACTATTAAGTATGGTGTTTAGTTTGTTTGATGTCCATTTACCATTTTAAAGACCAGCCTTCTATTCCAGGTTTGCTGAAGTCTATTGTTGTTTTTAAATTGTTTATTTTTTTATAAATTTATTTATTCATTTATTTATTTTTGGCTGTGTTGGGTTTTCGTTGCTGCACGCGGACTTTCTCTAGTTGCAGTGAGTGGGGGCAACTCTTCGTTGCGGTGTGCAGGCTTCTCATTGTGGTGGCTTCTCTTGCTGCAGAGCACGGGCTCTGGGCATGCAGGCTTCAGGAGTTGCGGCTCGCAGGCTCTAGAGTGCAGGCTCAGTAGTTGTGGTGCACGGGCTTAGTTGCTCCGGCATGCAGGATCTTCCCGGACAAGGGCTTGAACACATGTCCCTGCATTTGCAGGTGGATTCTTAACTACTGCACCACCAGGGAAGTCCCTAAATTGTTTATTAATAAAGAATGGTTGTTTAATTTCATTGTATACTTTTTTCTGGAATTTCTTTTTTAGAAAATCATCCTTTTCTCCCCTCATTTAGTCTATGAATGTGGCAAATTACATTATAGATTCACTAATGTTAAATCAACATTGCACACTTAGGATAAGCACAACTTTGTCATACTGTATTATTTGTTCTAGCCATTGCTGGTTTTCGTTTGTTATTATTTTTTTTTATTTTGGTGCTTGATATCATCCCCAGAATGACACTAGCCATAGGAGAAGGTGGGGAAGAATCCTTCCAGATAAAACTATAGTAGAAGCATCTATAACCAATTTCCACTTACCTACCTTGCCAGAATTCGGAAGAATCTGCATTCCTTCTCTTAAATGTAACTGATATGCCAGCTTGCCAAACACTGGCAACTTGTAGTTCATTTCCCAGGAGAGACTTTTCCAAAAGTACAAGTTGAGACCCATTAGTGGGCCATTAAACCAACATAGTGGGTGATGACTAGGATTTTGTTAGAGAACAATAGAAAAGGGGAAAATTAGAAATCATTACAGGTGTAGCAACAACTGTGCACATTGTAACAAATACTGAAACCATCCAAGCCAATGAGAGTCTCAAAGCAGTGGTATGATGAATGCCTGCTCACCCATAGAATGCTCACTAGTGTCTCAACTTATTTTTCAATTTAAACATCACTTTAATAGGAGAATTGAAAAGGCAGAGTCTGATTTTTTATTAAAACAATTCAGTTATTTGTAAAGTAAGGTGTGGGGAAGGTTTATTTTCACTTTGGCAACATATCAGTTTGGAAATGTTGGGTTTTTTAAGAAATGAAGCTTATCAAATGGCATGCTTTTCATGCTTGAGACTAGGTAAGATTTTAATTTAATTAATACAAATGTCCTTATATTGGATGATTTTAATAATGAAGCAAAAATAAAGTGGCATATTCATGGTCAAATTCTGGATCTGGATGAGAAAATTAAAAAAAAAAACACTGAGGACATTTTCCCCTATAGACAGCAAACTTCAACTTTGTTTGAATATCATTCCTAAAAAAGTACTTGCTTAAATTAAAATTATTTAAAACATGCTTTTTCAAATGTACAAAACCCAGTGAAAATGAAGGCCTTAACATATGTTTAATGTTGTTTCCACAAATGAACGTTCAAAGCCTTCAAAATTTAGAAGATGATTGAAAACACAGAAGGCTAAACTTGTCAGTAAGCCTTGTATACACTACCAAAAAATGAAAAAAAAAATGAACATGTTGAGATTTCTTCCTATGCTAAATGACTGCTGTGAGAAAATTTTATCATTGCCATATGTAATTCCATATTGTGTGGCAAAAGAGAAAATGGTATAACAGCTGCTGAAATAAATATATGACCAGCCAATCTGGATATGATGCATAAGATTTTTGGTTTCAAACTTGAATAAATTAAAATTATCACAACACATAACACAATATCTCATTGAATTTATTTTGTTACAGAACACATTTATAGTCTGGTATATATTTTATAATCCAAGTTGATAAAAGTTCTGGTATTGCTTGTATGACACCTTTAGTTTATGTCTTATATCTGTGGTGAGATGATTTTTAGGTACAATTTGGTGGCTGATTCAAATGTAAATTCACACATGAATACATTAGATATTCTTACAAGATTGGAATAATGCATCATTGATCAATATAAACTGAAAAAACTAAAGGGATCATAAGTAGTAAAGCAACCATATAACTGGAATTTTACCTCTGTTATTAACAACCACGAAAACTCACCACAGATCTCCTGTGATGGAGAGCATTGTTGACTGATGGCCCCAGCTGCTGACCTTCTGAATACACCACCACAATCATGTTGAGGTCATGCATCCCATGGGCTAATCTTTGCCAATAAATGGTACTAATGTAGTTGCATTTCTGTGAGACGTGAGACTTCTCTAACCAGAGTCTTTGGCTCCAGGGCTCCCCTTCAGCCTAGCTGAAACCCTAGGATGGCACTGTAGTCTAGGCCTCTTCCTATTAAATCCTCCTTCTTTTCCTCCTCTCCTTCATCAGCGTCAGATCTGCATTGCCATCCAAAGCCTCTCCTCACCTTCTCCCACTCCTTCCCTTTTACCCTTAGCGGTGTTTACCCCAATTAATCTCTTGCTCATCTATTCCCATTTGTGTGGCTACTTCTCAGAGGACCAGTGCTAACACAAATTGTGTCAGGAATTGTCCAAGAAAATTGAGGGTAAGTGGGAGTTTGTGTTCTGCCTCACTTACTGCCCAACAGGCAAATCAATATCCTGAATGGTATGGAGACACAGAGAGGTTTTGACACAAGATGATGGCCAAATGTCTAGAGATTTCATTAGTTTTGAGCTGGGAAAAAAATCTTGTATGAGACCACCCTTACTGGTGTACAGACATTTAAAAGAAAGGGAAGGGATAATGCCTATCAGGAGAGTGGAGTTGGCTATTAATTGTTGGCTAAGATTTATTGATGCTCTGCAGAGCGACAATGAGAAAGTCATCAACAAGAAATTAAAGCTAAGTATGAGAATCTGAGACCTTTCTGGTAGCTTTTAAAGAGGCTTTTATCGCCTTCAGTAAAAGAGCAGAAACAGCTGAGTAGCAGACTTGGGCCCTGATAGAGTTGCAGAGCTTCAGAGACATTTAAGTACTCAACCAGAGAAAGTGTGTTATATTAATGTCAGGACCCTGGTTGAAAAAATTCAAAATATGGAAACATGGGGTGGGTACATCTGGATTGATGTCCCCAAGGGCATCCCTGAGGATGTTGGTTCTGCAGATTACTCTGAACCCTCAGAAGTTGCAGAGATGGCCCATGATTGTCTAGTAAGGGTAAGCACTTCCCCTATACTACAGAGACCTCACCCCAGCAATGCAATAGGTGTTACACTCAGGAGCTGCACCTACTTCCTCACAAGGCTGCCAGACCATTAATTAGTATTAAGTCACAGAATGGCCCATCTGGGAACATTCTGAGGAAGGAATGATAAGGAAGAAAAGAGACAATACCTCGAAGTTGCTTCATGTAAGAATTACCGAGCATGTACCAGAAGAAGCCAGGGATATACTACTGGAATTGGATTTTGCAGGTACTTGATCAAGGTGACCTGAATGTAAGACTGGATAAGCAAGAATTCATTAACTTGGGAGCACTTTCTAGGGACACGGGATTTAACGATAGCAAGGACCCCCGGAGACAGGGCAAATTTACTGTCAGTGTGATTCTTAGAAGCCTGGAGAACACAATGGCCCATGCTTAATGAAGTGGAAATGCTTGAGTTACCCTGGTATACAATAGAGGAAGAAATACAAAGTCTCAGGGAGGTGGCCAATATGGAATGGCTATTTCATGGGAGACGGAAAGACCCAGCTGAGGATAGAGTCCCAGAGGATACACCATTCATCTAGGCCATCAGGAATCTATAGGAAGAGGGGCACCAGCATCAATAAGAAGTTTATTGGTGGCTCTCTGCAGACCAGGGATGATGGTAGGAGAGGCAGTCACAGAGCTGGGCTCATTAATATCCATGGGGATGAAGGCAGGTCTTAACTTCCTGAAGCCAGGAGGCCACAATTACAATAACAATCAGCCACATCAGTGGGGCAACCAAGGGACTTTACCCATAGGGACTTGTGGAGATGGTTAATGGAACATGATGTCCCTTGGAGGAACATAGCTGGACAGCCCAAAAGGGTGTTGCTCAATATCTATCAGCTGAAAAATTTAAGAGTGTAAGAGAAGCAGGCTGAGGGAGGTGTTACCAATAAAAAGTCATGACCCTTAGCTTAGTTTCTGGACCCAACCAAATTTTAACATCCAGAACATAGTTATTAAAGAGGGAGCCAGGTCTCTAGAAGGAAGAACCTTGCAACATCATAATAAATATATACTATAATGATTATGCTAGTCCTTCCCCAAAGGGAACTATAGCTATTCACTCAGGTGACTGTATACAAGGAAAATAAGAATACCCAGACATTTCAACAACTACTGACCACAGGTCCTGTGTTTGACATCGATATCTGGAGACCTAAAGCATCATCATTGCACAACTGTTAGAGCAAGGGTTTAGAGAGACGGCGTAATGAATGAATTCCTCTGTAAAGTCTAGCTCACATTGGGGGTCACAGCTTCCATGGTCTTTCCCCCACTCCCTGACTATAAAATTGAAATATGTTTTTTGTATTTGGAGTAACAGCCCTATTGAGTCATTGGCCTGTGGAGTATGAGCTCTCATAGTGGGAAAAGTCAAGTGGAAACTTATGAAAATATCCTTCCACTTGGACAAGGAATTAAATAATACTAAATAATATAACATCCTTGGGATAAAGAAGGAAATTAGTGCCACTGTTAAAAACCTAATGGATACAAGGGCATGGTCTCTATCGTATCTCCATTTACTTTGCCAGTCTTGCTCTTACAGAAACTTATTCAATCCTGGAGAAGAACAGTATAATACCACATGTTCAACCAAATAGTAGCCCCAGAGCTACTGTGCTAGATGTGGTATCACTGCTAGAGCAGATTTATAAGGCCTAAGGTACATGTTATGTAGCTATTCATTTGGTGAATGTGTTCTTTGTATCTACTTAGAAAAGAGAATCAGAAGCAGTTCACATTTTGAGAGTAACATCATCAAAATGGTAAAAAGAGTGTTCTACTGTCTCCCCCTCAAAGAACACTGATTTTGACAATCACTGACAGATGAGTTAAAGTCCAGGAGTAAAGCAGAGAAATTCCAGCATACTGTTGGAGTGCACACACACACACAGAGTAAAAAATGCTGAGATTGGACCCACTGAAGACGGTAAGAGGAACAATTTCACTTTACCCATAACACCCCTCCCCCAAGGCAGCACAGCTCAGTGCCAAGAGAGAACTTCTGAGCACGTGATTTCACCCATGGGGGAAATTAAGAGTGTGTGAGTGAGCACCCAGCTCCCCCAGCTCTGTGGGTTGCTGACCCACAAAGAGACCCAACAACAAAGAGACCCACTTCTTTTTCACCCCATCCAGAAGACTGAAGTGTACTGTATGGCTGGGTGGCAAGGAGTGGCTGGGAGACCAGCAGCCAGGGCTCTCAAAGGGCATCAAAGGGATGCAGATCCTACTAACCACTTCATGCATTCCATCAGGAAGCCTGCCTCTGAGCTGCTGTTGGCAATTCCTCACCTGGAAATACCCCCAACTGGCCCATGGGCACCTCCAATGCTCCATGTGTCTCATCCACACCCACGTGCATCACATAGCTGGCTCCCTGAGCATGCCCCCAAGGGCAGCAAGAGTAAGCATCTGCAGATGGCTAGTGAACATGTGCAGAAAGCTGGCAGGATCCTGGAAGAAAGCACAAAAAATTAAAAGTTCAGCACCACCCTAAGGAAAGCAAGAAAACAGGAGACTACAGAAGGTAGGTAGCTTTGCAGGATGAAAAGAAGGCATACAATCTTAAGAATTCCTCCTCAAGAGAGAACAAGGAGTGTGGAGCAGGCATAATCATAAAAAAAGGACTGAGAAAACCTCAGAATCCCTAGCAAAGATTAAGGAAGGTATTTCTATTTGAAGCTAGTCAGGTGAGACTGAAGGAGATGACTTCTCCTTCAAATGTGAAGACAGCATTGTAAGACTTCATCGAACATGGCAAATCAAGGACACATGACACCACCAAAGGAGCACAATGATTTTCCAGTAACTGATCCCAAAGAAATGGAGATCTGTGATTTGCCCAATGAAGAATTTAATAGAGTTGCTTTTTAAAAAGGTCAGTGACCTACAAGAAAACAAAGACAATGTAATGAAATCAGGAAAACAGTACATGAGAAAAATAAGAAGTTTAACAGAGAATGCTTCAACCGAAAGACACAGAGTGGGTAAATGGAAACAAAAACAAGACCCATATATATGCTGTCTACAAGACACACACTTCAGACCTAGGGACACATATAGACCGAAAGTGAGGGGATGGAAAATGACATTCCATGCAAATGGAAATCAAAAGAAAGCTGGAGTAGTGATACTCATATCAGACAAAATAGACCTTAAAATAAAGACTGTCACAAGAGGCAAGGAAGGACACTACATAATGATCAAGGGATCAATCCAAGAAGAAGATATAACAATTGTAAATATTTATGCACCCAACATAGGAGCACCTCAATACATAAGGCAAATGCTAACAGCCATAAAAGGGGAAATGGACAGTAACACAAAAATAGTGGGAGACTAACACCCCACTTACACAAATGGACAGATCATCCATTTGTCATCTATGACAAAGGAGGCAAGAATATACAGTGGAGAAAAGACAGTGTCTTTAATAAGTGGTGCTGAGAAAACTGGACAGCTACATGTAAAAGAATGAAATTAGAACACTCCCTAACATCATACACAAAAATAAAGTCAAAATGTATTAAAGACCTAAACGTAAGACCGGACACTATAAAACTCTTAGCGGAAAACATAGGCAGAACACACTTTGACATAAATCACAGCAAGATCTTTTTTGACCCACCTCCTAGAGTAATGAAAATAAAAACAAAAATAAACAAATGGGACCTAATTAAACTTAAAAGCTTTTGCACAACAAAGGAAACCATAAAGAAGATGAAAAGACAACCCTCAGACTGGAAGAAAATATTTGCAAACAAAGCAACTGACAAGGGATTAATCTCTAAAATATACAAACACCTCAAGCTGCTCAGTATCAAAAAAACAAACAACCCAATCAAAAAGTGAGCAGAAGACCTAAATAGATATTTCTTCAAAGAATACATGCAGTTGGCCAACTAATACATGAAAAGATGCTGAACATCACTAATTATTAGAGAAATGCAAGTCAAAACTACAATGAGGTATCACCTCACACTGGTCAGAATGGCCATCATCAAAAATCTACAAGCAATAAAGGCTGGAGAGGGTGTGGAGAGAAGGGAACCCTCTTACACTGTTGGTTGGAATGTAAATTGATACAGCCACTATGGAGAAGAGTATGGAGGTTCCTTAAGAAACTAAAAATAGGGCTTCCCTGGTGGAGCAGTGGTTGGGAATCTGCCTGCCAATGCAGGGGACATGGGTTCGAGCCCTGGTCCGGGAAGATCCCACATGCCGCAAAGCATCTGGGCCCATGTGCCACAGCTACTGAGCCTGTGCTCTGGAACCTTTAAGCACAACTGCTGATTCCACATGCCACGGCTGCTGAGTCCCATGTGCCTAGAACCCGTGCTCTGCAACAGGAGAAGCCACCACAATGAGAAGCCTGTGCACCACAGCAAAGAGTGGCCCCTCACTCGCCACAACTGGGATGAGCCCTCATGCAGCAATGAACACAATGCAGCCATAAATAAATAAATAAATAAATAAAATAAAACAACTAAAAATAGACCTACTATATGACCCATCAATCCTACTACTGGGCATATACCCAGAGAAAACCATTATTCAAAAACATATGCACCCCAATGTTCATTGCAGCACTATTTACAATCGCCAGGACATGGAAGCAACCTAAATGTCCATCAACAGAGGAATGGATAAAGAAGTTGTGGTACATATGTATTGTAGTGGAATAACTGAGGACATGGAAAGGAGATGTGACCCATGAGCCCCCCCCCCCAGCAAACTGGGGGCTGGCGAATAAGCCAGAACTGCAAACAGTCCTGATTACTTTGAGCCCCCTTGGCAAACTGGGGGCATGCCAATAAGCCAGAACTGTGAACAGTCCTGAATGCTTTGAACCCTCCCTCCCGCCCCGGCAAACCGGGGGCCTGCGAAGAAGCATTGAGTGCTTTGGGCACTGATCCATGAGATGTCCTCAGTATAATCAGAGTGGTGGGAACGCAAGGAAATGTCCTTGTGCTACTTCAGTATAATCAAAATAATGGCGTCCTTGAGCGCAAAAGCAGCACAAAGTTCCCACCATTAAATTGTACTAACCATACTTATTGGACTTATATTCCTAACCCTCCTCTTAATATGGGGGTTACCTGGTGGGATGCCCCAATTCTTGTATATGTAAATGAGTCTGGATGGTTGCCTGGTCCTTTTGATGATAGAGGCCCTTTAAAGCCAAAAGAAGAAGGAAGGATAATAAAAAATTACACGGTGGATGTTAATGGACCTCCTATTTGTATGGAAAAGGGAGATCATCGCCTTAAAATGAATTATCAGACATGGTTAAGTGTTGTCAAAAATAAAAACAGATATCATGGGTTATATCTTTTGAGTGCTTATAGTTTTAAAAGTTCTAATTCCACTCTTAATGAAAATGTTTCCACACCTTATTTGCCTCCATGCCGGTGCCTCTTGTGTATCGATTATCGGTTTGGGTCCATTGGACTCGATGCCGAGGAGAAATGGCTCGGGTTCTTGTTAATACTTCTTGGGGAAGCATCATTGATTTGAGCCCTTTTGGCTCCGCCCAAGATAAAAGGCGTCTAAAAAATTTACACTGGCATAGAGAGGATAACATTATTTATAGCAATACTATTAATGATACCATAGTATGACATGCCGGAGGGTTTTCTCCTCCTGGTCCTCATTTAAATGGATATCCCATCCAAAAAAAATTGTGGAAGCTTATGACAGCCTTAAAAAAGATTAATGCTTGGATAGGACATATGGATAACAAATCTAAAAAGCATAGTTTGACTTTTCATAAAAATGTTACTCGATATACTCGTAGTTATGTGAAATTACCTCATATATTGTTAAAGGGACCAGCTATATGGAATGAGACTCAAGGTATTATAATGTGTAAAAATTGCTCTCTGTATACCTGCATTAACTCTAGGATATCTTTTAACAGATCTACTGAAAGTTTGTATATCTTACAAGCTCGGACAGGTCTTTGGCTTCCTGTCAGTCTTGGAAGGGAATGGCAAGAATCTCTTCCTATGGCTGTTTTGCAATATTTAGCTGATGCATTAAAAAGAAGTAAAAGATTTGTAGGAATGTTGATTGTGGCTGTCATGGGTATTATAGCCATAACAGGCTCTAATGCAGGATTGTTAATGCTCATTATAACAATAATCATATGTTTAATTGTAGTCCGACGACGATTGAAAGTCACCCGCCATACAACATCACAAAAAGCTGCTGTGTTTTCCTTGATGCTGCACAAGCTACAAAATAATTCCATGTAGCTTAGTACCGAGAGTAATGCTGTCGTGTTCTCCTTGATGCTACAAAAATTGCAAAACAAAAAGGGGGAAACGTAGTGGAATAACTGAGGACATGGAAAGGAGACGTGACCCATGAGCCCCCCCCCCCCCAGCAAACTGGGGGCTGGCGAATAAGCCAGAACTGCAAACAGTCCTGATTGCTTTGAGCCCCCTTGGCAAACCGGGGGCATGCCAATAAGCCAGAACTGTGAACAGTCCTGAATGCTTTGAGCCCTCCCCCCGCCCGCCCCCGGCAAACCGGGGGCCTGCAGAGAAGCATTGAGTGCTTTGGGCACTGATCCATGAGATGTCCTCAGTATAATCAGAGTGGTGGGAACGCAAGGAAATGTCCTTGTGCTACTTCAGTATAATCAAAATAATGGTGGGAACTTTGTGCTGCTTTTGCGCTCAAGGACGAAGCACGACAGGTTCTCAAAAAAGCCAATTATTGCTTGTATAATTAATAAAAACATAGGTTGCTGCTTTGTCATTTCTGAAATGTTAAGAAAACAAGTCTTAAAATGTAAACCTAGATAATGCTTTAATAAAAGCTACCACAGCAGGACAGACGGCGCTGTTTTGCCTGAGCGAGCAACAGCCCTCTACTGCTGTGCTTCGGCACAATTCATCTCATGTGATGAGCTTACTTTCGGCCCTGTCATAAGATAAACTACAACAATGGAATACTATTCAGCCATAAAAAGGAATGAAATTGGGTCATTTGTAAAGGCATGAACAGACCTAGAGACTGTTGTACAGAGTGAAGTAAGTCAGAAAGACAAAAACAAATACCGCATATTAATGTATGTATGTGGAGCCTGAAAAAATTGGTATAGACGATCTTATTTACAAAGCAGAAATAGAGACACAGACATAGAGAACAAACGTATGGATACCAAGGAGGAAAGGGGAGGGTGGGATGAATTGGGAGATTGGGATTGACATATATACACTACTAATGCTACGTATAAAGTAGGTAACTAATGAGAACCTACTGTATAGCACAGGGAACTCTACTCAATGCTCTGTGTGACCTAAATGGGAAGGAAATCTAAGGAAGAGTGGATATATGTATACATGTGGCTGATTCACTTTGCTGCACAGTAGAAACTAACACAACATTGTAAAGCAACTATACTCCAATAAAAAAAGAAGTTTAACAGAGAGATAGAAATCATAATAAAAGAACCAAACAAAAACTCTGGAGCTAAAGATTACAATGAATAAGATGAAAACTGTAATAGAGATAATTAACAACAGACTGGATCAAGCAGAAGAACGAATTTGTGATGTAGAAAACAGGACCTTTGAAATTATCCTGTCAGAGGATAGCAAAGAAATAAAGAATGAAGAAAGCCTGTGTGAACTATGGAATACCATCAAGAGAAACAACCTATGCGTTATTGGAGTCCCAGAACGAGTAGAGAGGTAGAAAGGGGCAGAAAGCTTAATTAATGGAATAAATGGCTGAGAACTTCCCAAATCTGGGGATAGATTTAGACATCCAAGATCATGAAGCTAATTGGCCACCTGAAACTTTTAGTGCAATATGATCATCTCCAAGACACATTATAATAAAATTACCTAAAACAAAACACAAAGACAGAATTTTGAAAGAAGCAAGATGAAAAAATTCCTCAGATACAAGGGAACTTCCATAAGGTTATCAGTGGATTTTTCAGCCAAAACCTTACAGAACAAGGGAGATTGGAAGAGTATATTCATTGTGCTGAAAGAAAAAAAATACCAATCAATAATACTTAACCAGCAAAGTTATCTTTCAGAAATAACAGTGAGATAAAGACTTTCCCAAACAAACAAAAGCTAAGAGAGTTCATCATCACTAGACCAGCCTTACAAGAAATGCTGAAAGGAGTTCTTCAAGGTGAAATGAATGGACCCTAATTAGTAACATGAAAACATCTTAAAATATACAACACACTGGTAAAGGTAAGCATATAGTCAAATTCAGAATACTCTAATAGTGTAATATGGTGGTATGTTAATCATTTATAGTATGAAGGTTAAAGAACAAAGTATTAAAAATAACTATAGCTAAAATAATTTGTTAGTGGATCCGCAATATAAGAAGAGATAAAGTGTGACATCAAAAACATAAAATTGTTGGGGGATACATTGGTAGAGCTTTTGTATGTGATTGAATTTAAATTGTTATCAGTTTAATATAGACTGTTACATCCATAAGTGTACTTTATGTAAACCTCATGGTAACCACAAAGCAAAAGCCTCCAGAAGGAACACAAAGATAAAGCTAAGGGAAGCAAAACACACCACTATGGAAAATTCACAAAGACAGATAATGAAATCAATACCTCAAAAAAACAATCTGCACTTCCATGTTCATTATAATATTATTCACAGTAACCAAGACATGGAAATAACCTAGGTGTCTTGTCGATAGACAAATGGTTAAAGAACTTGTGGTATATATGTACAACAGAATATTTTTCAGCCATGAAAAATAAGGAAATCCTGCCATTTCAACAACATGATTGAAACTTGGGGGTATTACGTTAAGTGAAATTAGTCAGACAGAGAAAGACAAATACTGTATGTTATTACTTATATGTGGAATCTAAAAAAGCCAAATTCACAGAAACAGAGAGTAGAATGGTGGTGCCAAGGACTGGGGTGGGGAGGAAATGTAGTGATATTGGTCAAAGGGCACAAACTTCCAATTATAATATGAATAAGTTCTTGGGATCTAATGTATAGTATGGTAACTATAGTTAATAATACTGTATTATACACTTGAAAGTTGCTAAGAGAATAGATTTTAAATGTTCTCATTCTTAAAAAATGGTAATTATGTGAGGTGATGGAGATGTTAGCTTACCCTATGGTGGTAATCATTTCTCAGTATAAAGGTTTATCAAATCACCATGTTGTAAGCTTTAAACCCACACAACGTTATATGTCAATTATATCTCAATAAATCTGGGGGAAAAAGAAAAATTTCACATCCACATCTGGAATAGATAACATATTCATTTATAGATTTTGCTTACCAGAAACAAGGTCTGAACTCCAAGCCATTTCACAGAACATCATACTGATCTGTTATGTCCATTACATTATACTGATTGGAAAGGAAGGGCAATAAGGGGCTATTACACTAAAGGCCTTGGTAAGACACATGTGCTCTAGAGGGTGGGAGATAATCCTTAAGAAGATTTAGAGACTTATTACATTATTAACCTTTTTTAAGGTACAGTGGTCAAGAGGATGCCAGGATACCTCCTCCAGAGTAAAAGACAAGTTGCTGCACCTTGCATCCCCTCCAACAAATAAGGAAGCACAGCACTTGGGAGGCCTCTTTGGGTTTTGGAAGCAACAATTAGGTATACTGCTCTGGCCTATATCCTAGTTGGCATAGAAGGCTTCCAGCTTTCAGTGGGGTCTTCTATGCAGGAAGGGTTTCTGCAGTAGGGCCAGCCCATGCTGCCATCAGCTTTGTTGCTTGGGCCACATGATTCAGTAGTCTCTGTGCTTTGGGTAGAAAAGGATGCGGTGTGGACCTTATGAGAAGTCCCAGAATTCTAGAGTAAAGCCATGCCATCCACAGCTGATAATTATATCCCTTTTGAGAGAGAGCTCCTGGTTTGGTACCAGGATCTGGTAGACAGAGAATGCTTGACTATGTAACACCAAGTGACCATACATATGGAACTATCCATTAATGTGGATTCTTTCAGTATCCACAGAATTCTTTCAGGCCATAAGTTGGAAACAGAACATCTGAATTAGTTGCAAAGAGGACCAGAAGGCACAGGATAGGTGCATGAGCAGGTAGCTTAGATTCCCATGTTGCCCACGACAATTGTACCAGTGCCTCTCTCCTGGCTTGTACCTTTAGCTTTATGGGTGGGGGAGAGTGTGTGGTCCCATATAACCTGCTGAAGGAGGAGGGAAAAAAGCTCAAGGTTGGTTTATAGGTGGATCAGCTTGCTAGGTGGATGTAAGTAAAAATTGATGGTGAATGCATTAGAGCCACATTTAGGGGGTGGTCCTGAAAAGCAGCACGGATGGAAAATCTTCCCAGTGGGTAGGGCTACAAGCAGTGCATCTGATCATTCACTACGTATGGAAGGAGAAGTTGCTCAAGGTAAGAGTATACATGGATTCATATGTAGTGACCAATGATCTGGCCATCTGGTCAGGAGCCTGGAAAGAAAAGATCAGAGAAAAGGTAGTCTGGAGTAGAGGCATGTGAATGGACATATGGGAGTGGTCGTGAAATAGGAATATTTTTTTAATCAATCCTACATTAATGGCTACTTGAAACTATCCATCATAAAAGAGTAACTGGACAACTAGTAGACAAAGTGACTTGGCTAATTGACATTAACCAGCATCCATCTTGACTACCTCAGGACTGGCCTAATGGGCACCTCAAAGGAGTGGCCATGGTGGCAGAAATGGAGCCTATGTATGGGCCCAATAGCATAAAAATCTATACACCAAAACATTCTAGCTGCTTCCCGTTATGAATATCCAACCTGTGGCAACAGACGCCAAGGCTGCTTCCCAAATATATCATTATTTTCAAGGAGACCAACAGGTCACTTAGTGGCAAGTTGACCACATTGGACCCCTTCTATCCTGGAAGGGTCAAAGGTTCATGCTGATAGGGTATGAGATTTTGTTTTCTGCTTGCACAGCCTCAGTAAGCACCACTAACCGGGGTCTTTTTGAATGCCTGATTCATGGTCATGGAATCCCACCCAGAATAACATCTGCACAGGGTAGCCACTTCACAGTAAAGGATGTGCAGAAATGTGTCCATGACAAGGGGATCCACTGGTCACATCACACGCTGCACTATCCAGAAGCAGTTGACCACATAGAACACGTTTAAAGGCACAGCTAAAGCACCAAAGGCAACACTGAAAAAAATTGGTATCATTCTCTAGGATGCAGTATATAGACCACAATATTGGGCTTTGGCCTTAATTGGAAGAATTGGATCTGCAATCAAGGGTAGAAGCAGGAGTGTGTCTACTTCCCACCAAAATGGTCCATGGGGTCATAGCAGGTATCCCGTCAAATGACAAGAATTGGACTACTGGTGTCCAGGGACCTGCAGGCAAGAAGAGAAATCACATTGTGGCAGGAATAATTGACTATGATCAATAGGAGGAGGAAAGGCTGCTTTTATACAATGGGTCAGGGAGAAATGCATGTGGAACCAGGTGATCTACTTGGGTGCCTCCTGGTACTCTCTTGCCCTATTGTAACTTAATGGATATGCAGCAACCCCAGTCTGAGGAGAATATTATTGCTAAGGGTTCAGGCCCCTCAGGAATGAAGGTCTGGTTCACACAACTAGATAAGCCTCCAAGACTTGTTAAGATAATAACTGAGAGTGAAGGAAATTTAAAATGGAGAGTGGAAAAGGAAAAGAATAATTACGAATTCTGGCCCAAAGACAAAATGCAACAGTAGGGGCCGTAGATTATCCTATTTACCTCTCCCTTCAAAGTTTCTCCTCATGAAGACAGGCCCGCAAGAATGAGGGAGGAACTGTTCTCTAAATCTGCACTGAGAAGTAGATCTGTGCAGTACAAAGGTGAATGGTGGTGGCTATGAAAATGTGCCACTCAGATCTCCTGCTATGAGGTCTGGTGGCTATGGGGAGCCTAGTTGACTGACAGCCTCAGCTGCTGCCCCCCTCCATCCACCATTGCCTTTGTACCAAAGCCATGCTTCCCTTGAAATGCTCCCAAATGATCACTAAGTGGGAAGTAATAGTGTAGGTGGGGGCTACAAATGCATATCCTTTCTTTTGGGATGGGGACCCCTCTAACAGGCAACTTTGGCTCATGGTATCTCTATCAGCTTGTCAGAAACCTTAGAACTGTGTGGCAGTCTGAGAGTCTTTCTACCAAATCCTTTTTCTTTCTTTGTCTCTTTTCACAGATGTCATCTCTGCACTATGGTCTGAAGGCTCTTCCTGCCCTCTACTCCCTCCCCTTTATTTTTTTCAAGCTTTTCCCCCAGTTAATCTCTTTCCTGGAAGCCTCAAACTGATGTCTGATTCTCAGGGAACCTGAACTAACATAGATACTAATAACAAAATTATTTACAATCACATGTTTCTATACATTGAGAAATGTTTGCATGAATATTTTTAAACTGATTCATATCAAAGAGTAGTTTTGATTCCTATCAAAGTGTTTTTGTAAGGAAAATTCAAATCAGGATCTATGAACCCAGGAAGACAAAATATTATTTTACCAGCTGCAAGGCAATCCTATTTGGAAAATACTTCTGGAGATGATAATTGGATATCAAATGTAATATATTTGATATTTCTGGCATATTTATTTTACTAGGGTTAGAACTAGAGGGGCATGCCAATTATATTCCAATGTCAATTTTGTTATAGGTTGTGGCCAACAAATCTTTAAATTAGTGGCTCTAGCTAATATGTTCCCTACCTTTTTGCAACATATTGATGTGGACCATATTAATAAAGATAGCTTAAAGGAAATAAAATTAAGTATATGATAACAACTCACTTTTATATTTTGTCTCAGTGGACTTTCTAGACAAAAAGACAGTCAACTTCAGTAGTGCTGTCTAGCTCACCTCATTCACTTCGTGAAATCATGTAGAGACCTCATCTTGCCTGTCCTTTCTGGGTTCTTCTCTGATGCAGCTGAGACATGTCATGTAGGAATTACTGGATTTCATTCATTGATTCAAATATTGGGGGGGGGCATTCCTGCCACAATGTGCTTGCCCTGTTCCAAGCACAGGGCAAAACATTTATTGAGCACATACAATGTGGTAGGCCCTGTGCTAGGCCCTATGGAGACAGGGAAAGGCTTTGTTCTAAAAGAGTTTATGACTGATCATAATCTGTAGTTAGGGGTGAGGGTGCCCCTCACTTCTGTGTTAGGGCAGCATTTCTCGTTGTGCACAAGGGCAGGGGTAAGACAAAAGTCCTTGATCTTATTTGGGCCAACACTTGACAATTCCCAGCCTTCAGAGGTTAGTCCTTCTGAATATTAAGATCTGGTGTCTGAATCCCAAAGGGCATAGAAAAATCTTCATGACCAAAGCCTTCCATCCTTCAAATTTGCCCAGTCTAAAGAGAACGCCTTGACTGCCTCTACTCTAATTCATCTGCCCTGGAGCTACTATAACTGTATGTACATCTCCAGGCCCTCATGCCTGCTGATTCTCCTGAAAGAGGCCAGGGGTATTGACCTCTTTGCTCATTGTTTTATCTTCAGTATCTAGAAGTGACAGAAATGCTAGTATGCTACTTCTGAGATTTGTTTCCAAAAGAACTTGTATCTTAGTTTCTCTCTCTCACTCTCAGATCATTCACTCTGGGGGAAGCCAGCTGCTCTGTCATGAGAAGTCCAGTGGTGAGGCCCATATAGTGAGGAGATGAGGCCTCTGGCTAACAGCTAGCAAGAAAATGAGGCCATTTCCAAAAGCCATGTGAGTGAACCTGAAAGCCGATCCTCCAGCCCATCAAGCCTTCAGATGACTGCAGCCCTGGCAGACATACTAACTGTAACCTCATGAAAGAGTATCAACTTCCCCTGAATTCCTGGCCCTGTGTAAGATAATGAATGTTTATCGTTGGAGGCTGATGTATTTTGGAGTAATTTGTCAGGAAGCAAAAGGCTACTAAAATGTCAACTCCACAATGGCATGAATCTTTGTTGTTGTTATTTTTCTTAATTGATGCTATCTCAAGTACCTTGAATAGTGTCTGGCACATAGTAGGCATCCGATAAAAATGTATTAAATGAGTGAATGAAAATAACTCAAAACTGCTTCATTATCTCTGAAACAATGAATTCAAACTTCCCACTCTCTGGCTACAACCTTTCCTCCTTCCAACTGGCTTGCTCAACAGCTTACTCATAATTATGGTTCAATACAGTTGGGACTTCCAGGCCAAGGCCATTGGCTCCTCCACTTTACCTATATCTTTTAAAAATATTTTTTTTTATATTCACGTCTTGTTTCCATAATTTCATACTTTCTGTTTGAAATATTTCAAATTTATTTTTCATTTTCTATATAATTTTATCTCTCTTCTGTCTCTAATTTTTGTTTTGTTCAGTTTTGATGAAGAAATCTCAAATCTGAAGTTGTGAAATGTATTTTTAATGGACTTTATTTTTTAGAGCACTTTTAGGTTCATAGCAAAATTGAGCAGAAAGGACAGAGAGTTCCCAGATACCTCTCAGCCCCCAGCCTCCTCTGCTATCAACATCCCATATCAGAGTGGTACAATTTTTACAATAGATGAATCTACATTGACACATCATTATTACCCAAGTTCATAGTTTACATTAGGATTCACTCTGTATTGTATGTTCTATGGGGTTTGGACAAATGTATAATGACATGTATACACCATTATAGTATCATACAGAATAATGTCATTTTCCCCAAAATCCTCTGTGCTCTAACTACTCATCCCTTTATCCCTCCCAACCCCTAGCAACCACTGATCTTTTTGCAGTCTCCATAGCTTTGCCCTTTCTAGAATATCATATAATTAGAATCATACATTATGTAGCCTTATAATATTGGCTTATTTCACTTAATAATATGCATTTAAGGTTCTTTCACATCTTTTCATGCCTTGATAGCTCGTTTCTTTTTAGTGCTGAACAGTATTCCATCATAGAGATGTACCAGAGTTTATGTAGGCATTCACCTACTAAAGGACATCTTGGTTGCTTCCAATTATGAATAAAGCTGCTAAAAACTTCCATTTGCATGTTTTTGTATGGGTATAAGTTCTCAATTCATTTGGGTAAATACCAAAGAACACAATTGCTAAATCATATAGTAAGAGTATGTTTAGTTTTGAAAGAAATTGCCAAACTAGCTTTCAAAGTGGCTCTACCTTTTTACATCCCAACCAGCAATAAAAGAGTGTTCCTATTGCTCCATATCCTTAACAGCAATTGGTGTTGTCAGTGTTTTGGATTTTTGCCATTCCAAAAGTTTTGTAGTAGTATGCAATTGTTGTTTTAAATTGTAATCCCCTAATGACATAGTGTATTGAGGATCTTTTCATAAGTTTATTTTCTCTCTGTATATCTTCTTTGATGAAGTGTCTGTTCAGATATTTTATCACTTATTAATCACACTGTTCATTTTCTTTTTGTTGAGTTTTAGGAGTTCTTTGTATATTTTGGATAACAGTCGGTCATCAGATATGTCTTTTGCAAATATTTTCTCAAAGTCTTGTCTTCCGATTCTCTTGACAGTGTCATTCACAGTGTAGTAGTTTTTAATTTTAATGAAGTCCAATTTATCAATTATTTCTTTCACAGACTGTGCTGTTCGTATTATATCATTGCCAAATACAAAGTCATCTAAAATTTCTCCTGTGTTATATTCTAGGTATCTTACAGGTTTTCATTTTGCATTTAGGTCTGTAATCCATTTTGAGTTAATATTTGTGAAGAGTGTAAGGTTTGTGTCTAGATTCATGTTTTGCATGTGTCTGTCCAGTTGTTTCAGGACAATTTGCTGAAAAGACTATGTTTACTGTAATGTCTTGACACCTTTGTCAAAGATCAGTTGATTCTATTTATGTGGGTCTATTTCTGGGCTCTCTATTCTGTTTCTCTGATCTATTGTCTGACTTTCACCATTTCCTCACTGTCTTGATTATTGTAGCTTTATAATAAGTGTTGTAGTTGGGTAGTATCAGTCCTCCAACTTTGTTCTTCTCTTTCAGTATTATGTTGGCTATTCTGGGTCTTTTGCCTCTCCATATAAAGTTTATAATTTGTTTTTTGGTAGGCACAAAATAATTTTCTGGTATTTTGATTGGGATTGTGCTGAGTTTATAGATAAAGTTTGGGAGAAATGACATATTGATAATATTGAATCTTCCTATTCATGAACATGGAACATTTTCATTTATTTAGTTCTTGATTTTATTCATCAGAGTTTGGTAGATGTCCTCATACTGTATAGGAGAGCGAATGACTTTTGTATCTTAATCTTGTATCCTGAAATCTTGCTGTATCTATTAGTTCCAGGAGTTTTTTGTTGATTCTTTCAGATTTTCCACACAGACAATTATATCATCTGTGAACAAAGACATTTTTATTTCTTCCTTCTCAATCTGTATACCTTTAGTTTTCACTTCTTGCCTTATTGCGTTAGCTGGGACTTCTGGTCCACAGTTGAAAATGAGAAGTGAGAGATGAAATCCTAGTCTCCTTCCTGATCTTAGCAGGAAAGATTCTAGTTTCTCACCATTAGGTATAATGATATATGCAGGGTTTTTATAGATGTTCATTATTAGGTTGAGGAAATTATCCCCTATTTCCAGTCTGTTGAGAGTTTTTATCATTAATGGGTGTTGGATTGTGTCAAATAGTTCTTCTGCATCCATTAATATAATCATGAGAGCTTTCTTCCTTATGCTGTTGATTTGAAGGATTACATTAATTGATTTTCAAAAGTTGAATCAACCTTACATACTTGTAATAAATCTCACATGATCATGGTGTATAATTTTTAAACATATTGTTAGATTCTATTTGCTGACACGTTGTTGAGGATTTTTGCATCTATCTTCATGAGAAATATTGGTCTGTAGATTTCTATTTTTGTAACGGTGATTGTCTGGTTTTGGTGTTAGGTTAATGTTGGCCTCATAGACTGAGTTAGGAAGTACTCTCTCTGTTTCTATCTTCTGGAAGAGATTATAGAGAATTAGTCTAATTTCTTACATAAATGTGTTGATATAAATCACCAATTAAGCCATCTGGGCTTGATGCTTTCTGTTTAAAGAAGTTATTATTTATTGATTCAATTTCTTTAACAGATATAGGCTTATAAAAATTGTCTATTTGAAATATATTTTAAGTTTGAAATACATAGATTTATGTCTCTTGGGTTTTTTTGTTTTGTTTTGTTTGTGTATTTGACTGCTTTAGTGAGATATAATTCACATATCATACAATTCACCCAAACTGTACAATTCAGTTGTCTTTAGGATATTCACAGCCACCACCACCATAGTCAATTTTAGAACGTTTTCATCACTTCAAAAAGACGCACCCAACCCTTGAGTTGTCACCGCTTATACTCCTATCCCTTAAGCCTTAAGCAACTAATAATCTACTTTGTCTTTAAAGATTTGCCTATTTTGGACATTTTACGTGAATGAAATTATATAATATGTGGCCTTTTGTGACTGGCTTCTTTCACTTAGTATATATTTTCAATGTTGATCCATGTTGTAGGATATATCAGTAAATCACTCCTTTTCATTTCTGAATAATAGTCTGTAGTGTGGATATACCTCACTTTGTTTAACTGTCAGTCAGTTGATGGGCAATTGGATTGTTTCCACTTTGGGCCATTATGAATAATGCTGCTATAAACTTTACTCTGTAATTTTCTTAACATCTTTATTGGAGTATAATTGCTTTACAATGGTGTGTTAGTTTCTGCTTTATAACAAAATGAATCAGTTATACATATATATATGTTCCCATATCTCTTCCCTCTTGCGTCTCCCTCCCTCCCACCCTACCTATCCCACCCTTCTAGGTGGTCACATAGCACCGAGCTGATCTCCCTGTGCTATGCGGCTGCTTCCCACTAATTTTTGTGTGAATATGTATTCATTTCTCTTGGATATATACCTAGAGTGGAATTATTGGGTTGTATGGTAACTCTGTTCGTTCATTTCAGGAAATTGCAGACTGTTTTACAAAGTGGCTGTGCCATTTTACATTCCCACCAGGAGTGTATGAGGGTTCGGATTTCTCCGTATCCTCACTAATGTTCGGTGTTACCTGCCTTTTTCATTCCAGCTACTTTAGTGGGTTTGAAGTGGTATCTCATTGTGGTTTTGATTTGAATTTCCCCAATGACTAATGATGCTGAGTATCTCATTGCGCATTTTTATATGTTGCTTGGAGAAATGTCTATTAAGATCACTTGCCCAGTTTTAAAAATTGGGTTAGTTGTCTTTTTATTAGTGAGTTGTAAGTGTTCCTTACATATTAAGGATACAAGTCTCTTATCAGATATATGATTTACAAATAGTTCCCTCAATTCTGTGGGTGCTATTTTCACTTTCTGGATGATGTCCTTTGAAGAAAAGTCTCACTTTTGATAAAGTCCCTAATGTCTATATTTTCTCACTTGTGCTTTTGTTGACGTATCTAATAATTCTTTGCAATATCCAAGGTCATCAAGATTTACCCCTATATTTTCTTCTAAAGATTTTATGAATTTAGATCTCACATTTAGTTTTTTGATCCATTTGGTGTTAATTTTTGTATATCATGTGAGATTAAAGTTCCAGCTCCATTCTGTTGTGTGTGGCTATCTAGTTGTCCCAGTAGCATTTGCAGAAAAGGCTATTCTTATTTCCCATTGAATGGCCTTGAAACCCTTGTCAAAAATTGCTTAACCAAAGGTGCTTGGTGTTGTTTCTGGACTCTCCATTCTATTCTGTTGAGCTATATGTATATCCCTGTGCCAGTATCACAGTATCTTGATTACCATCGCTTTGTGGTAAGCCTTGAAATAGAGAACTGGGAGTCCTTTTGCTTTATCCTTTTTCAAGTTTGTTTTGACTAATATGAGTTCCTTGCAATTCCATATGTATGCATTTTAAAGTCAGCTTGTTAAATTCTACAAAGCAATCTGCTGTGTTTCTGACAGACATTGCATTATACCTGTAGATCAATTTGGAGAGTATTGCCGTCCTAATAATATGAAATGTTCTGATCCATGATCATGGGATATTTTCCCATTTATTTAGATCTTTCATAACTTTCAACAATATTTTTTATTTTTCAGATGTGGATTCTGTAATTTTTTTGTTAAATTAACTCATAAGTATTTTATTTTTTTGATACCATTGTAAAAGGAAATGTTTTCTAAATTTCATTTTAGATTGCTCATTGCAAGTGTGTGGAAAGACAAGTGACTTCTGTATATTGATCTTATATTGAAAGTCAGCAAATTGAAAGTAGTGGAAGATTAGCTTCTTCTCTGGGACTTATTGTATTTCTTTTTATTAAAACTATTTAAACATTTTTCAGATTCAATAAGCCAAACAAACTACGATATGATTAATTTTAAGAAAATAATCAGACTTATTGAATCCTTTTAAGTATAAAAAATATTAAACCCTCACAATCTTAGGAAGAAAAGCTTTTCATTTACAGATTCACAGACAGAGAGCTCACAGCTTCAGCTCCACAACCTGACCAATGAATCTAATGCTAAATCAGACACAAATACATATGCAAACAAGTTCTGCAGGAAAAAAAGTAATAATCATTACAAGGAGATGACAGAAAATGGATACTTGGCCTGTTTACTCATTCGTATAGGAACTTTATGTGTTCTTCATATAATATTCTCACCATTCTTTCACACTCACTCGAGAATTTCATGACCCCCTTCCCAACCCGTGGAATTCATTAAACAAAAAAACATAATACTCTTTTCCACATTTTGAAGGTTTCACAGGCTTCCAGTCTTGAACCTAGTTATCAAAACTAGGACACCAGTCTCTAAACTGAGAGAAAAGTTTACCAGTCTCTTCTCTGTAGCTGAAATTTTCATTCATGAATTCCATCGGCAAACCAGACCATATCTTTTAGACTCCCACTGGTAAAGAAAACTTTTGAATAAGCAAAACTCAGTGGTTTGCAACTAGTATTGTCTTACTACTCAGAGAAGCATATTTAAAAAATAATATATAACTTAGAGAGTTAAACGAGCATCATACTTGGAAACCTGAAAACACAGAAAATGAATTTAATCTGCCACATTTCCGAAAGAGCCCATCATGGGCCATGGCAGCTCAGGCATCAGGAAGTTCAAGGAGAAGCAAAGGACTGCAAAGGCAAACTTGATGCTACATTTTCTTTTTGAGGAACTGCTCTCCAATCCAGTGGGTGATCAAAAGATGAGCAGATTTTGGTAAGCTCAACAGAGTCATCAAAATATAATGACTAGGGACTTCCCTCATGGTCCAGTGGTTAAGACTTTGCCTTCCAATGCGGGGGAGCGGGTTTGGTCCCTGGTCGGGGAGCTAAGATCCCACATGCCTCGCAGACAAAAAAACCAAAACTGTAAAACAGAAGCAATATTGTAACAAATTCAATAAAGACTTTAAAAATGGTTCACATAAAAAAATACTGATTAAAATCAATTTCCTTGAAATTTCCAATGCCAGCTAAGCTTGAGAACATCATAACAACAACCAGGCTATAGCATAGCAAAAAAGCAAAGGAAAATGTAAAGGGTAGAAAGCAGAAGACGAACTGCTTACTGTCTTTGAGATTTGAACAAGGACACAAGAGTAAAGTTCCCTCAGTTTCCTTATTTCCTCCAAAACATCCCAGATAGGGCACTGCAGAAGCCTCCAACTCAGAACCACCAACAATGATACACACAAAGCTCTAAGAAAAGTCTATTCCTCTAGCCAAAGGATCATGAAAAGTGTGGTCTAAACACAGAAGACCTGTTTGGTAATAATGCACCTCCTCTCCAGACAAACACCAATGGAAAAATTTTACCCCAACCCCTGAGGTTTCAGAGGCTGGGGTGCGGAGCTAATCTGCTACCCTGCCTCTCTGAAGCAGGTGATGACCATTCAATTCACCCATCAGGGTAATGTCAGAGGGGTTCATCAGCAACCTAAGGCTCCACCTCCATTCAAAAACAATGACACTGAAGGAGGCAGTGCAGATTGGGACTAGTAAGCATTCCATTATCCCCATTTCTGGTGTCAGTGATGCCAGTGGTTAGCTGAACCTCCACATCCACCCGGCATTAATGAGGTGGTATCAGGTGGGACTTCTCAACACTCCACTTTCTCCCTCACCCGTCTTTGTGTGCTGGGCCCTTTTGAGAGCTGAGCCTCACCTCTACCCATCATGAAGACAAAACCCGGTAGTGGGAGGCAGGGTTGCTTCGCACTCAGCTTTCCCCCTTGTCCCCTTGATGTCTCAGAGACCAGTGGCAAGCTAGCCAAGCTTCTTCCCCCAGCCCTGCAGGCAGCCACAAATTATTCAGTCTGCCATTCCCTTTCCCCTTCCATGGTGTCACCAATACGCAGAGGGGAACTGAGCTTATACTCCCATTCTGAGGCAACAAAATGTTGTGAATTGGTGTCTCTCGTTCATTGGAAAGGTAGGCAGGGCTGGGGTGGGAGTTCAGCTACCACTGAGGCAGTATGACAGAGTAATCCACTTTTGCTAGGGTGGAATCAGAACAGGAATCTGAACATATAACCCATACCACTCTGTGTTACACCCAAGAATTATGCAAAAAATAAAGGTAAATAGGGTCCAGAGTCTGATAATGTGGTATTCAAAATGCCCAGGATATGATAGAGATCACAATACCAAGAATCAAGAAAATCACATCTTGAATAATAAAAGACAACATACAGATGCCAACGCTGAAGTGAATAATGTTGGAATAATGACAAGAATTTTGAAGTGACCATCCTAAAAGTAATTATGAAGCAGTTACAGATTCTCTTAAAACAAATGAAAATCTCAGCAAAGACGTGGTATTTAAAAGAAAGAAACAAGTGGAAACTATAGAACTCAAAAATAGTGTATCTCTTATTGAAACTGCATGGATCCTGGGAGATAGTTCTGAGACCACAAAGTGGGCTTCTTCTACCTTGCTTTCTATCTTACTATCCACCGATTAATATTAGATTTGGAATTCAGAAGGAAGATACAATAGAGTGTCATTTATAGATTTTACTGAAATTGACAAATGAAGCCAGACTTTTACTTATAAAAGGTAATTCTCTTCATATTTGAAATTTTTTCGGTGAGAACTATATTTCCAATGGTTCAGTCATATGCTAAACATTTTTTATAAACTGAGTGAACTATACTTGTAGTGCCAAGATTTGGAAAAAGGATATCTAAAACATATCTATCTAGCATATCTACAATATACCAGAAATTACAACCTTTGCAAATTTAAAATATGAGAAGCCTGTTGTCAATATTCTTGTAGGGGTATGAGAAGGAAAATATTACCTTAAAATTCTTCTTTTGAAAAGTTACTGCTGTTCCGGATCTTCATCCAGCAATGGTCCACCTAGAGGAAGTGCATTATCATTGCACCCTGCCCAGTTGCTGTCTGTATAAGTGGCACACCAATTCAACCTATCAGTTGTTTTCTGTTCAGGATTGTCTGGGCAGATCCTGACATTAGGCTGAGCTAATGTCTTGTCCTTTGATGGAGGGAGAACTGGCTTTTCATTATCCTTGCCTGGGGCACTTTAGAAATTTTTCTGGGCACCCTAAGAACTTCAACTGGCGATTACCCATTAAAAAAGTGGTACTGGCTTTGAGATGCGTTAAATACTTACATTTTCCATAAACCACCTATGGTAAAAAGTTTTGACAGGGGTTATAATTCCCTTGGACTGAAACACAATCTATAGCACTGTGTAGTTTAAAGTGACTTCATTTCCAAGAAGTCTCTTTTAAGCAATAGAGACTAGGAAGAACCCTAGATCTCTTAATGCTCAATTCTGATAACATAAGTCAATGATAATGGTCATAATTATCCATTTATAATCACTGTCAAGTGTTCTGCTAAGCCCTATATATGCATTATCTGAATGGAACACAATCAACAGTCTGTTTTCTGTTTTTACATCTTTTATAGAGTGTAACTGCTTTACAATGTTGTGTTAGTTTCTGCTTTATAACAAAGTGAAACAGTTATACATATACATATGTTCCCATATCTCTTCCCTCTTGCATCTCCCTCCCTCCCACCCTCCCTATCCCACCCCTCCAGGCGATCACAAAGCACCAAGCTGATCTACCTGTGCTATGCGGCTACTTCCCAGTAGCTATCTACAGTACGTTTGGTAGTGTATATATGTCCATGCCTCTCTCTCGTTTTGTCACAGCTTACCCTTTCCCTTCCCCATATCCTCAAATCCAGTCTACAGTAGGTCTGTGTCTTTATTTCTGTCTTGCCCCTAGGTCCTTCAAGACATTTTTTTTCTTAATCTCCATATATATGTGTTAGAATACGGTATTTATCTTTTTCTGACTTACTTCACTGTATGACAGACTCTAGGTCTATCCACCTCATTACAAATAGCTCAATTTCGTTTCTTTTTATGGCTAGGTAATATTCCATTGCATACATGTGCCACATCTTCTTTATCCATTCATGCGATGATGGACACTTAGGTTGTTTCAATCTCCAGGCTACTGTAAATAGAACTGCAATGAATATTTTGGTACATGACTCTTTTTGGATTTTGGTTTTCTCAGGGTATATGCCCAGTAGTGGGATTGCTGGGTCGTATGGTAGTTCTATTTGCAGTTTTTTAAGGAACATCCATACAGTTCTCCACAGTGGCTGAACCAATTCACATTCTCACCAGCAGTGCAAGAGTGTTCCCTTTTCTCCACACCCTCTCCAGCATTTATTGATTCTAGATTTTTTGATGATGGCCATTCTGACTGGTGTGAGATGATATCTCATTGTAGTTTTGATTAGCATTTCTCTAATGATTCATGATGTTGAGCATTCTTTCATGTGTTTGTTGGCAGTCTGTATATCTTCTTTGGAGAATGTTTATTTAGGTCTTCTGCCCATTTTTGGATTGGCTTTGTTTTTTAGATATTGAGCTGCATGAGCTGCTTACAAATTTTGGAGTTTAATCCTTTGTCAGTTGCTTCATTTGCAAATATTTTCTCCCATTCTGAGGGTTGTCTTTTGGTCTTGTTTATGGTTTCCTTTGTTGTGCAAAAGCTTTGAAGTTTCATTAGGTCCCATTTGCTTACTTTTGCTTTTATTTCCATTTCTCTACGAGGTGGGTCAAAAAGGAGCTTGCTGTGATTCATGTCATAGAGTGTTCTGCCTATGTTTTCCTCTAAGAGTTTGATACTTTCTGGCCTTACATTTAGGTCTTTAATCCATTTTGAACTTATTTTTGTGTATGGTGCTAGGGAGTGATCTAATCTCAAACTTTTATATGAACCTGTCCAGTTTTCCCAGCACCACTTATTGAACAGGCTGTCCTTTCTCCACTGTACATTCCTGCCTCCTTTATCAAAGATAAGGTTACCATATGTGCGTAGGTTTATCTCTGGGCTTTCTATCCTGTTCCATTGAACTATATTTCCTTTTTTGTGCCAGTACCATACTGTCTTGATTACTGTAGCTTTGTAGTATAGTCTGAAGTCAGGGAGCCTGATTGCTCCAGCTCCATTTTTCATTCTCAAGATTGCTTTGGCTATTCGGGGTGTTTTGTGTTTCCATACAAATTGCGATTTTTTTTGTTCTAGTTCTGTGAAAAATGCCAGTGGTAGTTTGATAGGGATTGCATTGAATCTGCAGATTGCTTTGGGTAGTAGAGTCATTTTCACAATGTTGATTCTTCCAATCCAAGAACATGGTATATCTCTCCATCTATTTGTATCATCTTTAATTACTTTCATCAGTGTCTTATAATTTTCTGCATACAGGTCTTTTGTCTCCTTAGGTAGGTTTATTCCTAGATATATTTTTTTTTTTAGTTATAATGGTAAATGTGAGTGTATTATTGATTTCACTTTCAGATATTTCATCATTAGTGTATAGGAATGCCAGAGATTTCTGTGCATTAATTTTGTATCCTGCTACTTTACCAAATTCATTGAGTAGATCTAGTAGTTTTCTGGTAGCATCTTTAGGATTCTCTATGTATAGTATCATGTCACCTGCAAACAGTGACAGCTTTACTTCTTCTTTTCCGATTTGGATTCCTTTTATTTCCTTTTCTTCTCTTACTCCTGTGGCTAAAACTTCCAAAACTATGTTGAATAAGAATGGTGACAGTGGGCAACCTTTTCTTGTTGCTGATCTTAGTGGAAATGGTTTCAGTTTTTCACCATTGAGGACAATGTTGGCTGGGGGATTGTCATATATGGCCTTTATTATGTTGAGGAAAGTTCCCTCTATGCCTACTTTCCACAGGGTTTTTATAATAAATGGGTGTTAAATTTTGTTGAAAGATTTCTCTGCATCCACTGAGATGATCATATGGTTTTTCTCCTTCAGTTAGTTAATATTGTGTATCACGTTGATTGATTTGTGTATATTGAAGAATCCTTGCATTCCTGGAATAAACCCCACTTGATCATGGTGTATGATCCTTTTAGTGTGCTGTTGGATTCTGTTTGCTAGTATTTTGTAGAGGATTTTTGCATCTATGTTCATCAGTGATATTGGCCTGTAGTTTTCTTTCTTTGTGACATCCTAGTCTGGTTTTGGTATCAAGGTGATGGTGGCCTCGTAGAATGAGTTTGGGAGTGTTTCTTCCTCTGCTATATTTTGGAAGAGTTTGAGAAGGATAGGTGTTAGCTCTTCCCTAAATGTTTGATAGAATTCGCCTGTGAAGCCATTTGGTCCTGGGCTTTTGTTTGTTGGAAGATTTTTAATCACCATTTCAATTTCAGAGCTTGTGATTGGTCTGTTCATATTTTCTATTTCTTCCTGATTCAGTCTTGGCAGGTTGTGCATTTCTAAGAATTTGTCCATTTCTTCCAGGTTGTCCATTTTATTGGCATAGAGTTGCTTGTAGTAATCTCTCATGATCTTTTGTATTTCGGCAGTGTCAGTTGTTACTTCTCCTTTTTCATTTCTAATTCTATTGATTTGAGTCTTCTCCCTTTTTTTCTTGATATGTCTGGCTAGTGGTTTATCAATTTTGTTTATCTTCTCAAAGAATCAGGTTTTAGTTTTATTGATCTTTGCTATCATTTCCTTCATTTCTTTTTCATTTATTTCTGATCTGATTTTTATGATTTCTTTCCTTCTGGTAACTTTGGGGTTTTTTGTTCTTCTTTCTCTAATTGCTTTAGGTGCAAGGTTAGGTTGTTTATTCGAGATGTTTCCTGCTTGTTAAGGTGGGCTTGTATTGCTGTAAACTTCCCTCTTAGAGCTGCTTTTGCTGCATCCCGTAGGTTTTGTGTCATTGTGTCTCCATTGTCATTAGTTTCTAGGTATTATTTTATTTCCTCTTTGATTTCTTCAGTGATCACTTCGTTATTAGGTAGTGTGTTGTTTAGCTTCCATGTGTTTGTATTTTTTACAGATCCTTCCCTGTAATTGATATCTAGTCTTATAGTGTTGTGGTTGGTCAGAAACGACACTTGATACAATTTCAATTTTCTTAAATTTACCAAGGCTTGATTTGTGACCCTAGATATGACCTATCCTGGAGAATGTTCCATGAGCACTTGAGAAAAATGTGTATTCTGTTTTTTTTGGATGGAATGTCCTATAAATATCAATTAAGTCCATCTTGTTTAATGTATCATTTAAAGCTTGTGTTTCTTTTTTTATTTTCATTTTGGATGATCTGTCCGTTGGTGAAAGTGGTGTGTTAAAGTCCCCTGCTACGAATGTGTTACTGGCGATTTCCCCTTTTATGGCTGTTAGTATTTGCCTTATGTATTGAGGTGCTCCTATGTTGGGTGCATAAATATTTACAATTGTTATATCTTCTTCTTGGATCAATCCCTTGATCATTATGTCATGTTCTTCTTTGTCTCTTCTAATAGTTTTTATTGTAAAATCTATTTTGTCTGATATGAGAATTGCTACTCCAGCTTTCTTTTGGTTTCCATTTGCATGGAATATCTTTTTCCATCCCCTTACTTTCAGTCTGTATGTGTCTCTAGGTCCGAAGTGAGTCTCTTGTAGACAGCATATATATGGGTCTTGTTTTTGTATCCATTCAGCCAATCTGTGTCTTTAGTTGGAGCATTTAGTCCATTTACATTTAGGTAATTTTTGATATGTATGTTCCTATTCCCATTTTCTTAATTGTTTTGGGTTCGTTATTGTAGGTCTTTTCCTTCTCTTGTGTTTCTTGCCTAGAGAAGTTCCTTTAGCTGTTGTTGTAAAGCTGGTTTAGTGGTGCTGAACTCTCTCAGCTTTTGCTTGTCTGTAAAGGTTTTAATTTCTCCATCAAATCTGAATGAGATCCTTGCTGGGTAGAGTAGTCTTGGTTGCAGCTTTTTCTCCTTCATCACTTTAAATATGTCCTGCCAGTCCCTTCTGGCTTGCAGAGTTTCTGCTGAAAGTTCAGCAGTTAACCTTATGGAGATTCCCTTGTGTGTTATTTGTTGTTTTTCCCTTGCTGCTTTTAATATGTTTTCTTTGTATTTAATTTTTCACAGTTTGATTAATATGTGTCTTGGCATATTTCTCCTTGGATTTATCCTGTATGGGACTCTCTGTGCTTCCTGGACTTGATTAACTATTTCCTTTCCCATATTAGGGAAGTTTTCAACTATAATCCCTTCAAATATTTTCTCAGTCCCTTTCTTTTTCTCTTCTTCTTCTGGAACCCCTATAATTCGAACGTTGGTGCGTTTAATGTTGTCCCAGAGGTCTCTGAGACTGTCCTCAGTTCTTTTCATTCTTTTTTCTTTATTCTGCTCTGCAGTAGTTATTTCCACTATTTTATCTTCCAGGTTACCTCTCCGTTTTTCTGCCTCAGTTATTTTGCTATTGATCCCTTACAGAGTATTTTTAATTTCATTTATTGTGTTGTTCATTGTTGTTTGTTTCATCTTTAGTTCTTCTAGGTCCTTGTTAAATGTTTCTTGCATTTTTTCTATTCTATCTCCAAGATTTCGGATCAACCTTACTATCCTTATTCTGAATTTTTTTTCAGGTAGACTGCCTATTTCCTCTTCATTTGTTAGGTCTGGTGGGTTTTTATCTTGCTCCTTCATCTGCTGTGTGTTTTTCTGTCTTCTCATTTTGCTTATCTTACTGTGTTTGGGGTCTCCTTTTTGCAGGCAGCAGGGTTGTAGTTGCTGTTGTTTTTGGTGTCTGTCTCCAGTGGCTAAGGTTGGTTCAGTGGGTTGTGTAGGCTTCCTGGTGGAGGGGACTAGGGCCTGTATTCTGGTGGATGAGGCTGGATCTTGTATTTCTGGTGGGCAGGTCCACGTTTGGTGGTGTGTTTTGGGGTGTCTGTGGACTTATTAAGATTTTAGGCAGCCTCACTGTTAATGGCTGGGTTTGTGTTCCTATCCTGCTAGTTGTTTGGCATAGGGTGTCCAGCACTGTAGCTTGCTGGTCGTTGAGTGACGCTGAGTGCTGGTGTTGAGATGGAGATCTCTGGGGCATTTTCAACGTTTGATATTACATGGAGCTGGGAGGTCTCTTGTGGACCAGGGTCCTGAAGTTGGCTCTCCCACCTCAGGGGCACAGCACTGACTCCTGGCTTCAGCACCAAGAGCCTTTCATCCACATGGCTCAGAATAAAAGGGAGAAAAAGTAGAGAGAAAGAATTAGTAGAAGTAGAAAGAAAGAAAGTAAGAATAAAAGAAAGAAGGAAGGAAAGAAAGAAAGGAGGGAGGGAGAGAGGGAAGAAGGAAGGAAGGAAGGAGGGAAGGAAGGAAAAAAAGAGTGAAAGTAAGAAGATAAAGTAAACTAAAATAAAGTAAGATAAAATATAATAAACTTATTAAAATAGAAAATAATTAAAAGAAACAAAAATTTTTAAAAAAAGAAAAAAAAAACGGCCAGATAGAATGCTAGCACAAATGGTGGAAGCAAAGCTATACAGACAAAATCTCACACAGAAGCATGCACATACACACTCACAAAAAGAGGAAAAGGGGCAAAAATCATAAATCTTGCTCTCAAAGTCCACCTCCTCAATTTGGGATGATTCGTTGTCTAAATGAGGGAAGGAAGGAAAGAAAGAAAGAAAGTAAGAAAGAAAGAAAGAGAAAAGATAAAGTAAAATAAAATAAAGTTATTAAAATAAAAAATAAGTATTAAGAAAAAAAATTTTTTTTAAAAAATAGCACCAAAAATGGACGGATAGAACCCTAGACAAATGGTGGAAGCAAAGCTATACAGACAAAAATCTCACACAGAAGCATACACATACACACTTACAAAAAGAGGAAAAGGGGAAAAAATCATGAATCTTCCCCTCAAAGTTCACCTTCTCAATTTGGGATGATTCGTTGTCTATTCATGTATTGCACAGATGCAGGGTACATCAAGTTGATTGTGGAGCTTTAATCCGCTGCTTCTGAGGCTGCTGGGAGAGATTTCCCTTTCTCTTCTTTCTTCGCACAGCACCCAGGGTTCAGCTTTGGAGGGTGTCTGTCCTTCGCTCAGACAGGACGGTGTTAAAGAAGCAGCTGCTTCGGGGACTCCGGCTCACTCAGACTGGGGTGAGGGAGGGGCACGAAGTGCAGGGCGGGCCTGCGGCGGCAGAGGCCGGCATGACGTTGCACCAGCCTGAGGCGCGCCGTGCGTTTTCCCGGAGAAGTTGTCCCTGGATCCCGGGGCCCTGGCAGTGGCAGGCTGCACAGGCTCCCCGGAAGGCAGGTGTGGATAGTGACCTGTGCTCGCACACAGGCTTCTTGGTGGTGGCAGCAGCAGCTTTAGCGTCTCATGCACGTCTCTGTGTTCCGTGCTTTTAGCCGTGGCTTGCGCCCGTCTCTGGAGCTCCTTTAAGCAGCAGTCTTAATCCCCTCTCCTCGCGCACCAGGAAACAAAGAGGGAAGGAAAAGTCTCTTGCCTCTTTGGCAGGTCCAGACATTTCCCCGGACTCCCTCCCGGTTAGCCGTGGTGCACTAACTCCCTGCAGGCTCTGTTCATGCCGCCACCAGTCCTCTCGCTGCGTTCTGACCAAAGCTCGAGCCTCAGATCCCAGCCCCGCCCGGCCTGGCGGGTGAGCGGACAAGCCTCTCGGGCTGGTGAGTGCTGGTCGGTGCCGATCCTCTCTGCGGGAATCTCTCCACTTTGCCCTCTGCACCCCTGTTGCTATGCTCTCCTCCGCAGCTCCAAACCTTCCCTCTCCGCCACCTGCAAAGGGGCTTCCTAGTGTGTGGAAACCTTTCCTCCTTCACAGCTCCCTCCCACTGGTGCAGGTCCCGTCCCTATCCTTTTGTCTCTGTTTATTCTTTTTTCTTTTGTCCTACCCAGGTACGTGGGGAGTTTCTTGCCTTTTGGGAGGTCTGAGGTCTTCTGCCAGTGTTCAGTAGGTGTTCTGTAGGAGTTGTTCCACGTGTAGATGTAATTCTGGTGTATCACAGTCCAGTACGAGTTAACAACAGGGAAATGGGTCATTCAGTGACTCATACTCCTTCCATCTTGGGCTCCACAGTCCTCTAAGTCCTTGGAATCCTCTCAGTTCAGCTGTAAACTGCTGCTGCTCTACCCCGGCTGTGGCGCTGCCTCTGACCAATCAACGGTCTTAAGAAGTCACATCAATTGCCACTCTCAGATAGCCTCATCCACCAGAGGGCAGACAGCAGAAGCAAGAAGAGCTACAATCCTGCAGCCTGTGGGATGAAAACCACATTCACAGAAAGATAGACAAAATGAAAAGGCAGAGGACTTTGTACCAAATGAAGGAACAAGATAAAACCCCAGAAAATCAACTAAATGAAATGGAGATAGGCAACCTTCCAGAAAAAGAATTCAGAATTATGATAGTGAAGATGATTGAGGATGTCAGAAAAAGAAAGGAGGCAAAGATCAAGAAGATGCAAGAAATATTTAACAAAGATTGAGAAGAATTAAAGAACAAACGCCTAGAAGAATTAAAGAACAAACAGAGATGAACAATACAATAACTGAAATGAAAAATACACTAGAAGGAACCAACAGCAGAATAACTGAGGCAGAAGAACGGATAAGGGACCTGGAAGACAGAATGGTGGAATTCATTGCTGTAGAACAGAATAAAGAAAAAAGAATGAAAACAAATGAAGACAGCTTAAGAGACCACTGGGACAACAATAAACGCACCAACATTTGCATTATAGGAGTCCCAGAAGGAGACGAGAGAGAGAAAGAACCCAAGAAAATATCTGAAAAGATTATAGTTGAAAACTTCTGTAACATGGGAAAAGAAATAGCCACCCAAGTCCAGGAAGCACAGAGAGACCCAGGCATGATAAACCCAAAGAGAAACACACAAAGGCACATAGTAATCAAACTGAAAAAAATTAAAGGCAAAGAAAAATTTCTAAAAGCAACAAAGGAAAAATGACAACATACAAGGGAACTTGCAGAAGGTTAACATCTGATTTCTCAGCAAAAACTCTACAAGCCAGAAGGGAGTGACATGATACATTTAAAGTGATGAAGGGGAAGAACCTACAACCAAGATTACCCTACCCAGCAAGGATAGATTTGACAGAGAAATCAAAAGCTTTACAGAAAAGCAAAAGATAACAGAATTCACCACCACCAAACCAGCTCTACAACAAATGCTAAAGGAACTTCTCTAAGTGAGAAACACAAGAGAAGAAAAGGACCAACAAAAACAAACCCAAAACAATTAAGAAAATGGTAACAGGAACATACATATTGATAATTACCTTATATGTGAGTGGATTAAATGCTCCAACCAAAAGACAGGGGCTTGCTGAATGGATACAAAAACAAGACCCATATATATGCTGTCTACAAGAGACCCACTTTAGAACTAGGGACACATACAGGCTGAAAGTGAGGGGATGGAAAAAGATATTCCATGTAAATGGAAATCAAAAGAAAGCTGGAGTAGCAATACTCATATCAGACAGAACAGACTTTTAAATAAAGAATGCGACAAGAGACAAGGAAGCACAGTACATAACAATAAAGGGATCAATCCAAGAAGAAGATATAAAAATCATAAATATATATGCACCCAACATAGGATCACCTCAATACATAAAGCAAATGATAACAGCTATAAACATGGAAATCAACAGCAATACAATAATAGTGGGGGACTTTAACATCACACTGAGAGCAATGGACAGATCATCCAGACAGAAAATTAATGATGAAACACAAGCTTTAAATGACACAATAGACCAGAGAGATTTAATTGATATTTATACGACATTCCATACAAAAACAGCAGATCACAATTTCTTCTCAAGTGCACACATAATATTCTCCAGGATAGATCACACCTTGCGTCACAAGTCAAGCCTCAGTAAATTTAAGAAAATTGAAATCATATCAAGCAGCTTTTCCGAACACAAAGCTATGAGACTAAAAGTAACTAATAGGGAAAAAAATGTAAAAAACACAAATGCCTGGAGGCTAAACAATATGCTACTAAATAACCAAGAGGTCTGGAAGAAATCAAAGAGGAAATCAAAAAATACCTAGAGACGAATGAAAATGAACACAAGAGGGAAGGAGGAGATATGGGGATACATGAATATGCATAGTTGAGTCACTTTGTTATAAAGCAGGAAATAACACATCATTGTAAAGAAATTTTTTTTAACATCTTTATTGGGGTATAATTGCTTTACAATGGTGTGTTAGTTTCTGCTTTATAACAAAGTGAATCAGTCATACATAAACATATGTTCCCATTAGTCTTCCCTCTTGCGTCTCCCTCCCTCCCACCCTCCCTATCCCACCCCTCCAGGCTGTCACAAAGCACAGAGCCAATATCCCTGTGCCATGCGGCTGCTTCCCACTAGCTATCTACCTTACTACGGTTGTTAGTGTGTATACGTCCATGACTCTCTCTCGCCCTGTCACAGCTCACCCTTCCCCCTCCCCATAACCTCAAGTCTGTTCTCTAGGAGGTCTGCGTCTTTATTCCTGCCTTACCCCTAGGTTCTTCATGACATATTTTTTTCTTAAATTCCATATATATGTCTTAGCATACGGTATTTGTCTTTTTCTTTCTGACTTACTTCACTCTGTATGACAGACTCTAGGTCTATCCACCTCATTACAAATAGCTCCATTTCGTTTCTTTTTATGGCTGAGTAATATTCCATTGTATATATGTGCCACATCTTCTTTATCCATTCATCCGATGATGGGCACTTAGGTAGTCTCCATCTCTGGGCTGTTGTAAATAGAGCTGCAATGAACATTTTGGTACATGACTCTTTTTGAATTTTGGTTTTCTCAGGGTATATGCCCAGTAGTGGGATTGCTGGGTCATATGGTAGTTCTATTTGTAGTTTTTTAAGGAACCTCCATACTGTTCTCCACAGTGGCTGAACCAATTCACATTCCCACCAGCAGTGCAAGAGGGTTCCCTTTTCTCCACACCCTCTCCAGCATTTATTGTTTCTAGATTTTTTGATGATGGCCATTCTGACTGGTGTGAGATGATATCTCATTGTAGTTTTGATTTGCATTTCTCTAATGATGAATGATGTTGAGCATTCTTTCATGTGTTTGTTGGCAGTCTGTATATCTTCTTTGGAGAAATGTCTATTTAGGTCTTCTGCCCATTTTTGGATTGGGTTGTTTGTTTTTTTCTTATTGAGCTGCATGAGCTGCTTGTAAATTTTGGAGATTAATCCTTTGTTGGTTGCTTCATTTGCAAATATTTTCTCCCATTCTGAGGGTTGTCTTTTGGTCTTGTTTAGGGTTTCCTTTGCTGTGCAAAAGCTTTGAAGTTTCATTAGGTCCCATTTGTTTATTTTTGTTTTTATTTCCATTACTCTAGGAGGTGGGTCAAAAAGGATCTTGCCGTGATTTATGTCATACAGTGTTCTGCCTATGTTTTCCTCTAAGAGTTTAATGGTGTCTGGCCTTACATTTAGGTCTTTAATCCATTTTGAGCTTATTTTTGTGTATGGTGTTAGGGAGTGATCTAATCTCATACTTTTACATGTACCTGTCCAGTTTTCCCAGCACCACTTATTGAAGAGGCTGTCCTTTCTCCACTGTACATTCCTGCCACCTTTATCAAAGATAAGGTGTCCATATGTGCATGGGTTTATCTCTGGGCTTTCTATCCTGTTCCATTGATCTATCTTTCTGTTTTTGTGCCAGTACCATACCGTCTTGATAACTGTAGCTTTGTAGTATAGTCTGAAGTCAGGGAGCCTGATTCCTCCAGTTCCTTCTTTTGTTCTCAAGATTGCTTTGGCTATTCGGGGTCTTTTGTGTTTCCATACAAATTGCAGAATTTTTTGTTCTAGTTCTGTGAAAAATGCCAGTGGTAGTTTGATAGGGATTGCATTGAATCTATAGATTGCTTTGGGTAGTAGAGTCATTTTCACAATGTTGATTCTTCCAACCCAAGAACATGGTATATCTCTCCATCTATTTGTATCATCTTTAATTACTTTCATCAGTGTCTTATAATTTTCTGCATACAGGTCTTTTTTCTCCTTAGGTAGGTTTATTCCTAGATATTTTATTCTTTTTGTTGCAATGGTAAATGGGAGTGTTTTCTTGATTTCACTTTCAGATTTTTCATCATTAGTATATAGGAATGCCAGAGATTTCTGTGCATTAATTTTGTATCCTGCCACTTTACCAAATTCATTGATTAGCTCTAGTAGTTTCCTGGTAGCATCTTTAGGATTCTCTATGTATAGGATCATGTCATTGCAAACAGTGACAGCTTTACTTCTTCTTTTCCGATTTGGATTCCTTTTATTTCCTTTTCTTCTCTGATTGCTGTGGCTAAAACTTCCAAAACTATGTTGAATAAGAGTGGTGAGAGTGGGCACCCTTGTCTTGTTCCTGATCTTAGTGGAAATGCTTTCAGTTTTTCACCATTGAGGATGATGTTGGCTGTGGGCTTGTCATATATGGCCTTTATTATGTTGAGGAAAGTTCCCTCTATGCCTACTTTCCACAGGGTTTTTATCATAAATGGGTGTTGAATTTTGTCAAAAGCTTTCTCTGCATCTATTGAGATGATCATATGGTTTTTCTCCTTCAATTTGTTAATATGGTTTATCACATTGATAGATTTGCGTATATTGAAGAATCCTTGCATTCCTGGAATAAACCCCACTTGATCATGGTGTATGATCCTTTTAATGTGCTGTTGGATTCTGTTTGCTAGTATTTTGTTGAGGATTTTTGCATCTATGTTCATCAGTGATATTGGCCTGTAGTTTTCTTTCTTTGTGACATCCTAGTCTGGTTTTGGTATCAAGGTGATGGTGGCCTCGTAGAAGGAGTTTGGGAGTGTTCCTCCCTCTGCTATATTTTGGAAGAGTTTGAGAAGGATAGGTGTTAGCTCTTCTCTAAATGTTTGATAGAATTCGCCTGTGAAGCCATCTGGTCCTGGGCTTTTCTTTGTTGGAAGATTTTTAATCACAGTTTCAATTTCAGTGCTTGTGATTGGTCTGTTCATATTTTCTATTTATTCCTGATTCAGTCTTGGCAGGTTGTGCATTTCTAAGAATTTGTCCATTTCTTCCAGATTGTCCATTTTATTGGCATAGAGTTGCTTGTAGTAATCTCTCATGATCTCTTTTATTTCTGCAGTGTCAGTTGTTACCTCTCCTTTTTCGTTTCTAATTCTATTGATTTGAGTCTTCTCCCTTTTTTTCTTGATGAGTCTGGCTAGTGGTTTATCTATTTTGTTTATCTTCTCAAAGAACCAGCTTTTAGTTTTATTGATCTTTGCTATTGTTTCCTTCATTTCTTTTTCATTTATTTCTGATCTGATTTTTATGATTTCTTTCCTTCTGCTAGCTTTGGGTTTTTTTTGTTCTTCTTTCTCTAATTGCTTGAGGTGCAAGGTTAGGTTGTTTATTCGAGATGTTTCCTGCTTCTTAAGGTGGGCTTGTATTGCTATAAACTTCCCCCTTAGAACTGCTTTTGCTGCATCCCACAGGTTTTGGGTCGTTGTGTCTCCATTGTCATTTGTTTCTAGGTATTTTTTGATTTCCTCTTTGATTTCTTCAGTGATCACTTCATTATTAAGTAGTGTATTGTTTAGTCTCCATGTGTTTGTATTTTTTACAGATCTTTTCCTGTAATTGATATCTAGTCTCATGGCGTTGTGGTCAGAAAAGATACTTGATACAATTTCAATTTTCTTAAATTTACCAAGGCTTGATTTGTGACTTAAGATATGATCTACCCTGGAGAATGTTCCATGAGCACTTGAGAAAAATGTGTATTCTGTTCTTTTTGGATGGAGTGTCCTATAAATATCAATTAAGTCCATCTTGTTTAATGTATCATTTAAAGCTTGTGTTTCCTTATTTATTTTCATTTTGGATGATCTGTCCATGGGTGAAAGTGAGGTGTTTAAGTCCCCTACTATGAATGTGTTACTGGCGATTTCCCCTTTTATGGCTGTTAGTATTTGCCTTATGTATTGAGGTGCTCCTATGTTGGGTGCATAAATATTTACAATTGTTATATCTTCTTCTTGGATCGATTCCTTGATCATTATGTAGTGTCCTTCTTTGTCTCTTTTAATAGTCCTTATTTTAAAGTCTATTTTGTCTGATATGAGAATTGCTACTCCAGCTTTCTTTTGGTTTCCATTTGCATGGAATATCTTTTTCCATCCCCTTACTTTCAGTCTGTATGTGTCTCTAGGTCTGAAGTGGGTCTCTTGTAGACAGCATATATAAGGGTCTTGTTTTTGTATCCATTCAGCCAATCTGTGTCTTTTGGTGGGAGCATTTAGTCCATTTACACTTAAGGTAATTATCGATATGTATGTTCCTATTCCCATTTTCTAAATTGTTTTGGGTTCGTTATTATAGGTCTTTTCCTTCTCTTGTGTTTCTTGCCTAGAGAAGATCCTTTAGCATTTGTTGTAAAGCTGGTTTGGTGGTGCTGAACTCTCTCAGCTTTTGCTTGTCTGTAAAGGTTTTAATTTCTCCATCAAATCTGAATGAGATCCTTGCTGGGTAGAGTAGTCTTGGCTACAGGTTTTTCTCCTTCATCACTTTCAGTATGTCCTGCCACTCCCTTCTGGCTTGTAGGGTTTCTGCTGAGAGATCAGCTGTTAACCTTATGGGGATTCCCTTATGTGTTATTTGTTGTTTTTCCCTTGCTGCTTTTAATATGCTTTCAATATGCTTTCTTTGTATTTAATTTTTGACAGTTTGATTAATATGTGTCTTGGCGTATTTCTCCTTGTATTTATCCTGTATGGGACTCTCTGTGCTTTCTGGACTTGATTAACTATTTCCTTTCCCATATTAGGGAAGTTTTCAACTATAATCTCTTCAAATATTTTCTCAGTCCCTTTCTTTTTCTCTTCTTCTTCTGGAACCCCTATAATTCGAATGTTGGTGCGTTTAATGTTGTCCCAGAGGTCTCTGAGACTGTCCTCAGTTCTTTTCATTCTTTTTTCTTTATTCTGCTCTGCAGTAGTTATTTCCACTAGTTTATCTTCCAGGTCACTTATCCGTTCTTCTGCCTCAGTTATTCTGCTATTGATCCCATCTAGAGTATTTTTAATTTCATTTATTGTGTTGTTCATCGTTGCTTGTTTCATCTTTAGTTCTTCTAGGTCCTTGTTAACTGATTCTTGCATTTTGTCCATTCTATTGTCCATTCTATCTCCAAGATTTCGGATCAACCTTACTATCATTATTCTGAATTCTTTTTCAGGTAGACTGCCTATTTCCTCTTCATTTGTTAGGTCTGGTGCATTTTTATCTTGCTCCTTTATCTGCTGTGTGTTTTTCTGTCTTCCCATTTTGCTTATCTTACTGTGTTTGGGGTCTCCTTTTTGCAGGCTGCAGGTTCGTAGTTCCTCCTGTTTTTGATGTCTGTCTCCAGTGGCTAAGGTTGGTTCAGTGGGTTGTGTAGGCTTCCTGGTGTAGGGGGCTAGTTCCTGTGTTGTGGTGGATGAGGCTGGATCTTGTCTCTCTAGTGGGTAGGTTCACGTCTGGTGGTGTGTTTTGGGGGTTTCTGTGGCCTTATTATGATTTTAGGCAGCCTCTCTGCTAATGGGTTGAGTTGTGTTCCTGTTTTGCTAGTTGTTTGGCACAGGTTGTCCAGCACTGTGGCTTGCTGGTCGTTGAGTGAAGCTGGGTGCTGGTGTTAAGATGGAGGTCTCTGGGAGATTTTCGCCATTTGATATTATGTGGAGCTGGGAGGTCTCTTGTTGACCAGTGTCCTGAAGTTGGCTCTCCTACCTCAGAGGCAGAGCCCTGCCTGCTGGCTGGAGCACCAAGAGCTTTTCATCCACACGGCTCAGGATAAAAGGGAGAAAAAGTAGAGGGAATTAGTAGAAGTATGAGGAAAGAAAGAAGGAAAGGAGGGTAGGAAGGAAGGAAGAAAGAAAGAAAGAAGCAAAGAAGGAAAGAAGGCAAGAAGGAAAGAAAGGAGGGAGGGAGGGAGGGAGGAAGGAAGGAAGGAGGGAAAGAAGGAAAAAAGAAAGAAAAGATACAGTAAAAATAAAATAAAGTATAATAAAGTTATTGAATTAAAAAATTCTTATTTAGAAAAAAAAAAAGGGACGGATAGAACCTTAGGACAAATGTTGGAAGCAAAGCTATACAGACAAAATCTTACACAGAAGCGTACACATACACCCTGACTAAAAGAGGTAAATGGGGAAAAATCATAAATCTTGCTGTCAGAGACCACCTCCTCAATTTGGGATGATTCGTTGTCTAAAGGAGGGAAGGAAGGAATGAAAGAAAGAAAGAAAGAAAGAAAGAAAGAAAGAAAGAAAGAAAGAAAGAAAGAAAGAACGAAGGTAAAGTATAATAACGTTATTAAAATTAATTATTATTTTTTTTTTTTTTTGCGGTACGCGGGCCTCTCACTGCTGTGGCCTCCCCCGCTGCGGAGCACAGGCTCCGGACGCGCAGGCCCAGCGCCCATGGCTCACGGGCCCAGCCGCCCCGCGGCACGTGGGATCCTCCCAGACCGGGGCACGAACCCGTATCCCCTGCATCGGCAGGCGGACTCTCAACCACTGCGCCACCAGGGAAGCCCTAAAATTAATTATTAAGAAAAAAAAATTTTTTTTAAAAACATGGACGGATAGAACCCTAGGACAAATGGTGGAAGCAAGACTATACAGACAAGATCTCACACAGAAGCATACACATACACATTCACAAAAAGAGGAAAAGGGAAAAAATCATAGATCTTGCTCCTAAAGTCCACTTCCTTAATTTGGGATGATTGGTTGTCTATTCAGGTATTCCACAGATGCAGGGTATATCAAGTTGATTGTGGAGCTTTAATCCGCTGCTTCTGAGGCTGCTGGGAGAGATTTCCCTTTCTCTTCTTTGTTCTCACAGCTCCCAGGGCTCAGCTTTGGATTTGGCCCTGCCACTGCGTGTAGGTCACTGGAGGGCGTCTGGTTTTTGCTCAGACAGGATGGGGTTAAAAGAGCCGCTGATTCGGGGGCTCTGGCGCACTCAGGCCGGCGGGGAGGGAGGGGCACGGAGTGCGGGGCGGGCCTGCGGTGGCAAAGGCCGGCGTGACTTTGCACCAGCCTGAGGCACGCTGTGCGTTCTCCCGGGGAAGTTGTCCCTGGATCCTGGGAACCTGGCAGTGGCGGGCTGCACAGGCTCCGCGGAAGAGGGGTGTGGAGAGTGACCTGTGCTCGCACACAGGCCCCTTGGTGGCGGCAGCAGCAGCCTTAACGTCTCCCGCCCGCCTCTGGAGTCCGCGCTTTTAGCCGCGGCTTGCGCCCGTCTCTGGATTCCGCGCTTTCAGCCGCGGCTCGCGCCCATCTCTGGGGTTCGCGCTTTTAGCCGCGGCTCGCGCCCGTCTCTGGAGTTACTTTAAGCAGCGTTCTTAAACCCCTCTCCTCACGCACCAGGAAACAAAGAGGGAAGGAAAAGTCTCCTGCCTCTTCGGCAGGTGCAGACTTTTACCCGGACTCCCTCCCGGCTAGCTGTGGTGCACTAACCCCTTCAGGCTATGTTCAAGCCGCCAACCCCAGTCCTCTCCCTGCGCTCCGTCCGAAACCGAAACCCGAGCCTCAGAGCCTCAGCTCGCAGCCCCGCCCGCCCCGGCGGGTGAGCAGACAAGCCTCTCTGGCTGGTGAGTGCCGGTCGGCACCGATCCTCTGTGCGGGAATCTCCCCGCTTTGCCCTCCGCACCCGTTGCTGTGCTCTCCTCCGCGGCTTCGAAGCTCCCCCCTCCGCCTCCCGCATTCTTCGCCCGCGAAGGGGCTTCCTAGTGTGTGGAAACTTTTCCTCCTTCACAGCTCCCTCCCACTGGTGCAGGTGCCATCCCTATTCTTTTGTCTCTGTTTTTTTTTTTTTTTTTCTTTTGCCCTACCCAGGTACGTGGGGAGTTTCTTGCCTTTTGGGAGGTCTGAGGTCTTCTGCCAGTGTTCAGTAGGTGTTCTGTAGGAGTTGTTCCACGTGTAGCTGTATTTCTGGTGTATCTGTGGGGAGGAAGGTGATATCCGCGTCTTACTCTTGCGCCATCTTCCGCCGAGCCCCTCATCTCCCTTTTAGCCACCTTCCTGGAACTACTATACAACACTTCTGCCATCACCTCATTAGGTAGAAGTCGGTCATGTGACCATTCTTGGCTTCAAAGGAGCCTATAAATGTGGTCTTTTACTGGAAACATTACTGTCCCAAATAAATTTGGGATTCTTTTATTAAGAAAGAAGGAGAATAGGTATAGAACATATGCTACACTTTCATACCCAAGGCAGCTAGAAGCACCACCTCAATTATCATGTTCTTTCTACCCAGTTTTCCAACCACAGTTTTCATGGGTTCAAACAAAACTGCTGCTTCAGAGACACCTGAGCTCACTCTCCCATCCTCCCAAATCCCATGTCCCAGACTATGCCTGAGTCCTCACAACTTAGCATGCTTAATCTACGTCATTCACTCACTCAGTCATTCATTCAACAAATATTTATTGGTTACCAGTGATATGTGAGGCACTGTGATAGGCACTGGAGATAAATCAGAGAACCTGACAGACAGGGTCATGGTTCTCATGGAGCTCACATTCTACAGGGGTTGATACACTCAAGATTTGAGAGCCATTAAGAAAATAATATGGGAAAATGTGACAGAGAATGACTAGGGTGGGGAAGGCAAGGAAGGATTTTCAGAAGACGTAACTTAGATTTAATATTCAAATAACAAGAAGTACACAGTCAGCAGTGGGAAGATATAGGATCTGAGCCCTCGAGGCAGAGGGAAGAGCAAGACAAAGGCCCTAAGATATGGGCAAGCTTGGCAGTTTTAAGGAACAGCTTGTATGCAGTGTGTATTGGGAGGACAGTGTTAGAAAATGATGTGAGAATGGTAGGAGGGGCCCAATAACAGAAGGTCCTGTGGGCCATGGGAAGGACTCTGGGTTTTGTTCTTATTATGATGGAGCCATTGGGTGCTTTCTGAAAGGAAGGGAATTATTATTATAATCTACCTTATTAAAGCTCATTCTAAATGTTCCTTGGAGGACAGACTGAAATAGAGCAACTGTAAGATCAAGAGACAAGATTAGGAGGCTACTACACACATGACAGTGAGAGGTTACAGTCTCGTAGACTACAGTCGTAGCAATGGAAGGGGTGAGATGGGGTTTGAAATGAGATGTATCTTGAAAGTACTGAACTTGTTGATGAAGTCCACATTTGTGGTAAGGATAGAGAGGAATTAAATGTGTCTCTTGGAATGTGGATTTTTGTAGCTGGGTTAGGGCGGTTCTCTTCGATGGGGAAACGAATGGAGGACCAGCTTTGGTACAATGCCAGGAAACTGACCGTTCAGTTTTGACCATGTCGTTTGTGGAGCCTATGAAGAATCTGGGTGGGGAGCATGTGGTTGGATGTATAAGTCAGGAGATCCTGAGAATATTCTTGGCTGTGGCAAAAAAAAAACCCAAAAGCAACAAAAAACACAAGCATGCAAGCAAGCAAACGAAAAACCCAACTGTACAGTTCAATCTGAAAATACAGCTTGATTCCACATATGAGCATGACACAGCTCTAGATTCTGGAAGGGATACAAAGACACATTAAAAGCCAACTTCACTGAGCTATAATTTGTGTTCAATATAATGCATCCATCTTTTTTTTATTATTTTATTTTTTGGCTGTGCTGCGCGGCTTGCAGCATCTCAGTTCCCCAACAGGGGATCGAACCTGGGCCCCTTGCAGTGCGGGCACCGAGTCCTAACCACTGGACTTAGCTGTAAGCCTAAGGCTCTGACCTGCCAGGGGCTATGAACTGTCAGACAAGAAAGATATATGTGTGGAATATAACTATCAGTCATCCACTTATTCATTCATTCATGCACCTAGTGCATGTCAAGCTTAGCGCTAAGAAGGGAAGATAGGACCATGAAAAAATTCAGACAATGTCTCTGTCTTCTGGAAGATTCGGAGTCAATATAGAGAACTGCATGTGGCTCTGGTTGCTAAATAGTAAGGGAGGTATTTGGTGAGATAATTGGAGCCCCAAAAGGTCTAACCCCAGTGCAGAGACGCAACTCTTCCCCTTCTGCATGTCTCATTGACAATGCTGTGGCATGACCTAGAACATAGAGCTGTTAGAATAGAATAAGCCTGAACATTCTGTGCATAAATGGCTGAGGAAACAGCTTTCCAAACCTTCCACCCAGCAATCAGCCCTGATTATGTGCAGAAGTAGATCTCAATTTCATTTAATTCTCACAGTTGGAGTTGTATGACTAATTATTTTTTCTCTGTATCTAATTATGAAGCTGAGGATAAGAAGGGTGAAGTATCTTGAAAGAAAATAGCAGATCTATTGATAATAGGAAAGTGTTAGATTTTATGCTGTGAGCTATTAACAAGTGTGGAATACTAGTTCCCATCCTTTAGGTCCAGGCTGAGGTAGTAGTAATGCAAATTTCTCAGTCAAATGCCTGGGATTCACTGGCCATTCGAGAATTTTAGGAACTGGAGAAGCTATAGGAAAATGAAAGCCTAACATACCATCCTCCTGCCTGCTCCGCCTCATTGTTCCTGCCTCTGCTCTCTTGTTTTCTATGATAACGTCATCTTAACATTAGGTTTTGTTATTGACTGAACTGTGTTCTCCCAAAATTCATATCCTAAAGCCCTAATTACCAGTGCCTCAGAATGTGACTGGATTTGGAGATAGGGCCTTTAAACGGTGATTAAGTGAATTTAAGGCTGTTAGGGGATACGTTAATCCCATCTGACTGGTGTGCTTATAAGAAGAGGAGTATAGGACACACAGAGAGACAGCAGAAGTGTGTATACAAAGAGGGACAACCATGTGAAAAAGCAGCAAGAAGATGGCCATCTTCAAGCCAAGGAGAGAGGCCTTAGAAGAAATCACCCCTGCTCACACCTTGATCTTGTACTTCCAGCCTCCAGCACTGTGAGAAACAAATTTCTGTTGTTAAGCCACTTAGCCTGTGGTATTTTTGTTGTGGCAGTCTGAACAGTCTAATACAGGCATTATGAACGTGTTTCAGCAGTTCATGAAGCAGGTAGAGTAGACTGTCAGAAAGGATGAAAATAAAGTGATGGTAAAAAATACCAATGATCAGTAAAACTGAAAGAAACGTGGTTAATTTGTATCACTCTCAGGCAAAATAGACATCAAGCAATTGCAACCAAGAAGGCTACTATCAAACCATAAAAGAAAATGTATTGAGAAGATTACAAATTCTGAACTTACATTCACACGATAACATATCTTCAAAAACATATATAGCAGTAAGTAGCAAAGTTACAAGTAATAGAAAGTAAAATCCACTTTTGTGTATACGATAAGGAAAGATACTGGCTTATATAACTGAGAGCCCAGAGGTAGAGGAGACTTTAGGTTAGTTGATCCAGTGGCTCAAAGATATAAAGACTCAGGCCCAATCTTGAACCAATGACTGTGGCTAGGGACATAGGGTTATTGCGTGAGATCTAGAGTAACTCTGGTCTCACCCTTGGAACTAGCAGGCAAATTCCCCCCAACATGTGACTGTACGAGGGAGGAAATGCACTAATGAAAATTTGAGACCACTTAGGAATGTATATTGCATAGGTAAAGAAAAATATTCACCTTCAGGCACCATTTGAAAGCACAATTATCAATATGAGCATAATACCCACAGTACTCAAGCTCAAATGGTTTTCAACTACTATGTCTTTCCAGGTAACAAATACTTCTATTCAGGAAATACCTACATTGAATTAGCGAATGGGTAGCTACAAAGCACTATAGCTCTCACCCCTGCAGTAAGTTTAGGAAGGACCACAAAGGCATCCATGGTAGCGTACTTAAATCTCTTTTTCTTTCTCAAATTTTTGGCAAAGCTTTCTCTTTACTATCGTACTTTGATATTATTGTGTCAGGATAGTTTGACTAGAAGGGAATGGATTCTTTATAGTTACAATTTCATCAAGTATTACCATTCTGTACACATACAACACAGAGTTCATAAAGATATGAAAGATGAGAAGCAAGAAAATTGTCAACATTTATGATCAGCAACAATTTTCTTTAAAGAGCACCATTAAATTTCAATATGGAATATCTTTAAAAGCTTCAAGCTTTTAGAAGAAATTCAGTCTCATGAAAATGTAATAAAATTAAAGAACATCTTCTGTTAATGTACATATTTGTAAATATGCAAAAAGGAATATTCCTCTGGAAACACTAGCCCAAGAACCACCACAGCCCTGCCGCCTGGCATACCAGGACCCAGCCCATACACCAACAGGCTGGCACCAGCTCTGGGACACATTGGGCCCCTCAACCAGCTGCTCCTGGATCTGGCCCCACTCACCAGTGGGATGGTGCCAGCTTTGGGACACACCATACCCAGCCATGTCAGGAACTGGCCCCACACACCAGCAAACCGGCACTAGCTTCAGGAATCCAAGGCCCTGCAGTCAGAGACCCAGGAACATGGCTCTACCCACCAGCGAGCCAGCACTAGCTCCAGGACTCCCTGGGCCACAGCCCCACCCACCAGCAGGCCAACACCAGTTCCAAGACACCCCTCAGGCAGCTGCCCTGGGATCCAGCCCCACTCAATAGTGGGCCAACACCAGCTTTTGGACACCCCCAAACCCGGCAGCCAGCCATGTGGAACTGGCCCTGCCCACCAGCAGGCTGACACTAGATACAGGACCTCTAGCCCCACCACCACCCACTGCAGAGCCTAGCACCACCCACCAGTGGGCCAGTGCTAATCCCGGGACTTCCTGGGGCACTGCAGCCAGCAGCCTCATGACCCAGCCTCACTCGCCAGTGGCCACCAGCCTCTGCACAAGGCAGTGCCTGGCAACCCACTGGACCAGGGGCCAGCCACACCTACCACACCACCCACAGTAGTGTGCCGGTCACAACAGAAGGACACATGCAGCCCTAACAGGGGGCACACTTAGAGCATATAGCTCTGGTGACCAGAGAGGAGAGCTTGGCTGGGACACACAGCACGTCTCCTACAAAAAGCCACTTCTCTACGGTTGGGAAATGGAGCCAACCTACCAGATACAGAGAAATAAAACAGCAAATTGGACAAAATGAGGCAACAGAGGAATCTATTCCAAACAAAGGAACACAATAAAACCCCAGAAGAAGAACAAAGTGAGGTGGAGATAGGCAATCGACCTGATAAAGAGTTCAGGGTAATGACCATAAAGATGTTCAAAAAACTCAGGAGAAGCTTGGATGAACAGAGTGAGAAGTTTTTAACAAAGATTTAGAAAATATGAAGAAGAACCACACAGAGAAGAATACAATAACTGAAATGAAAAATACACTAAACGGAATCAACAGTAAATGAAATGATGCAGAGGAATGGATGAGCAAGCTGGAAGACTGAGTAGTAGAAATAACTGAAGCAGAATAGAAAAAAGAAAAAAGAGAAAAAGAAATAGGACAGTTTAAGAGACCTCTGGGACAACAGCAAGTGTACTAACATTTGCATTATAGGGGTCTGAGAAGGAGAAGAGAAAGAGAAAGAGAAAGGAGCAGAGAACATATTTGAAGACATGATAGCTGAAAACATCCCTAACCTGGGAAAGGAAAGAGATATCCAGGTTTAGTAAGCACAGAGAGTCCCAAACAGGGTCAAGGCAAAGGAGACCACAGCAAGACACACTGTAGTTAAAATGGCAAAAATTAAAGATATCAGAGCAATTGGAATGAATCCAACTGGATCACAGAGTGTGATCCTTTTTAATGTAGTGTTGGATTCGGTTTGCTAATATGTGGTTGAGGATTTTTGCATCTATATTCTTCACAGATATTGGCCTGTAATTATCTTTTTTGGTAGTAGCTTTGTCTGCTTTTGGTATCAGGGTGATGGTGCCTTCATAGAATGAATTTGGGACTGTTCCCTCCTCTTCAATCTTTTGGAAGAGTTTGAGAAGTATAGGTATAATTTCTATGTATGTTTGGTAGAATTTACTGGTGAAGCTGTCTGGTACTGGACTTTTGTTTGCAGTGAGGTTTTTTTATTTTGTTTTAATAACAGATTCTATTTCACTTCTAGTGATTGGTCTGTTCAAATTATCTGTTTCTTCTTGACTCAAATTTGGCAGGCTGTATATTTCTAGACACTTGTCCATTTCTTCTTGGTTGTCTAATTTGTTGGCATATCACTGTTCATAGTATTCTCTTATATGTTTTGGTTTTCGTGGCTTTTTTTTTGTTTTTTGTGGTATTGGTTGTTGCTTCTGTTTCATTTCTTAGTTTGTTTATTTGGGCCCTTTCTTTTATTTTCTTGATGAGCCTGGCTAGAAGTTTGTCGATATTCTTTGTCTTTTCAAAAATCTAGCCCTTGGTTTTATTGATCTTTTCTATTTTTATCTCTATTTTATTTCTTTCCCTCTGATCTTTCCCAAAGAAGTGACTTTGGGATTTTTTTGATTCTTCCTTTTCTAATTCTTTTTCTCTTTCTGTTTATTTGAGATTTTTCTTGTTCCTTGAGGAAGGCCTGAATCGCTATGTACTTCCCTATGAGAACTGCTTTTGCTGCATCACATAGATTTTGGACGGTTGTGTTTTCATTGTCATTTGTTTTGAGGTATTTCCTGATTTCTTCTTTGATTTCATCATTGACCCACTGGTTTTTTGGTAGCATGTTGTGCAATCTCCATGTATTCGTTTTTTCCCATTTTTCTTTCTGTGGTTGATTTCTAGTTTCATAACACTGTGGTTATAAAAGATGCTTGAAGTCATTTCTATCCTCTTAATTGTGTTGAGGTTTGTTTTTTGACCTAGTATGTGGCCTCTCCTAGAGATCGTTCCTTGAACGCTTGAAAAGAATGTGTATTCTGTTTATGGGGGTGATGTAGTGTCCTGTAGATATAAATTAAGTCCAAGTGGTCTACTGTGTCATTTAGGGCCTCTGTTGCTGTGTTGATTTTCTGTCTGGAAGTTGTGTCCATTGATATCAGTGAGGTGTTAAAGTCTCCTAGTATCATAGTATTCCTGTTAATTTCTCCCTTTATGTTTACAACTATTTGTTTTATATATTTAGGTGCTCCTATATGGGCTGTATATATGCCAACTAGTGTAATATCCTCTTCTTTATTGATCCCTTTATCATTATATAATGTCCTACTTTGTCTTTATGGACTTTGTTTTAAGTCTATTTTGTCTGATATCTGTATTGCTAAGCCCGCTTTCTTGTTATTTCCATTTGCATGAAATAGCTTTCCATCTCCTCACTTTCAATCTGTCTGTGTCTTGTGCCCTGAAGTGAGTCTCTAATAGGCAGCATATTGTACATTCTTGTTTTGTTTTGTTTTTTTATCCATTCAGCCACTCTGTCTTTTGATGGGAGCATTTAGTCCACTGATATTTAAAGTAATTATTGATAAGTATGTACTTACTGCCATTTTAAACCTTGTTTCCCAGTTGACTTTGTAGTTCTCTATATCTTTCACTTTGGCCATTTTAATTATGCTATGTCTTGGTATCACTCTTTTTGTGTTCTTCTTATGTGGGACCCTCTGTGCTTCCTGTACCTGGATATCGGTTTTCTTCTTTAGGTTTGGGAAGTTTTCAGCCATAATTTCTTCAAATACATTTTCTATCCCCTTTTCTCCCTCCTCTTCTTCTGGTACCCCTATTATGCATATGACTGTGCACATTATGCATATGATTATGCATATTATGCATGCTTTATATTATCCTATAGAACTCATATGTTTTCTTTATTTTTAAAAATTTGTCTTTCTGTCTGCTGTTCTGATTTGGTGATTTCCATTATTCTATCTTCCAGATCACTTATTTATTCTTCTGCTTTGGGTAGTCTGCTATTTATTGCTTTTAGTTTGTTTTTTATCTCGGCAATTGAGTTGTCTAGTTTTGATTGATTTCTCTTTATAGTTTCTAGTTCCTTGTTGCAGGGATCTGCATGTCTATCAATAATCTTTCTTAATTTCTTTAGCCTTTTTCTTACCTCCTTTCTGAATCTGGGGACTAGTAGACTGGTGAGGTCTCTTTCATTATTTGTTCCTTCAGGGGATTTCTCTTGTTCTTTTCACTGGGAATAGTTCTTCTGTTTTTCATTCTACTTAACTTTCTTTGTCTCTGAATTTAGGAGAAGCATGAATCTACTGTGTTCTTGAAGGGGTGTTTTGAGGTTGGAGGATTCCTGTGTAGACGGTATGAGTCCAATATTTTTGGTGCAAGGGCTGGTTTTGGTGTGGGTGCTTGCCACGTATTTCCTTAAAGTGTGCTGGCCCTTGTTCCCTTGATAGGGGGTGTGTTTGAAGTTGTGTTGACCAGAGCCTGCACTGGTTGTTGGCTGGGGCCTCCTCTTTGCTCGATGGGTGTCACAGCCCTGTTGGGGCTGGGGTCTGCTTCCCAGCTGTTGGAGTAGAAGCCCTGAGGGTCAGGTTCAGTCAGGTTCCATTGCCCCTGAGCACATGCCCTGATGCAAAGGAGGTGACCACTGAAGCTAATGAGGTCCGTGTGGTCACCACAAACTTATCTGCCTCCCGTGCAGGCATCTATGGTCCTGCCCAGAAGCAGCCCAAGGTTGCATCCCTTTCTCTGTTGTGTTTTCATCCCAGACCTAGTGCTGGGCTGTGGTGTGGAGTAGGCTGGTGCTGGCGGCCGGGGGTCCGTGGCTGCAGGAATTGAGGTGGTTGTGCCGCTGCCTGGAACCTGGGCTGCCTCTGTGGCAGACCTCTCCCAGGACCTGTCAGCTCCAGATCTGGCTCCAAGCTATGGTGTAGTGTGAGCGGAGCAAGTGTGCTCCCACCGTGAAATGAACGGCTGCATACTCCTGCACAGAGCCCGTCCAACCGAGGTGCAGTGCCCAGCTGCTGTGCCTTTCCGTGGCGCCATCTGGTGCATGTGCTGGCAAAGTCCACCATGGGATGACCTGCCCCCACTGTGTGCACACTGACAGTGGGCACTGTGGCAGGACCTGCCCCCACTATGTGCGGGCTCACCATGGGCTCCTTGGTTTGGCCCAGACCGTACCCCAGGCCCGCCGGGCTGTCTCGACACATCTAGATCAAGTCCTCTCCCTGGACCTGTGTACCTAAGATTCAATGCTCAGCTGCTGTGTGCATCTGAGGCCCCACCACCTTGTGTGTGCTTTGGATTGGGAAGTGCAGCAAGGCAACAGCCACCAGTGCCAGTCTCTCTCTGCCCTGATTGTTAGCAAGCCAGCATGCATGCACTCCTTGTGAGTAGAATTTAGGCTTTTGCAGCCCCTCCAACTATCCCAGGGCTTTTCTATCAGGCAAGGGGGATCCCCTGGGCAAGTGTCTGTCTATTTGTAACTTTCCTCCTTTACAGATCTCTCCCAGGGGTGCCAGGACCGTCCTCATGCCTTTAAAATTTTTTTCTGTCCTTCCTGGATAGGTAGAGATATTCCTTGCAGATTTGGTGGTGTAGGAGATCTTCTGCCAGTTTCCAGATGGCTTTCTGTGAGAATTGCCTCAAATGTAGGGGTATTTTTATTGTGTTTGTGGGGAGAGGTGAGCTCCACATATTCCTACTCCACCATCTTGATACCCCTCCCCCTTTGGGAGACTTTGAATTGCATCAAAGTGTCCCATATAAAAACAGATACACTAGACTAAATTAGAATTTCAGAATCCAGTGATAGTCAACTATTGCAAGTGCCTGTCAGATTTTAGAGAGCACAGGATATGCTATGTTTTTCCAGATTTTGTGGGAAAAAAAAGGTAGAGCATCATGTACATTTTAGATTATTGCTGGCCCCAAACAGGCTACATGAAGTAGATAATTAAAAATCATCTGGTGATGTTATGGAAATGCAAAGTTCATTGATAGAACTTAGTCCTCAAAGCCTGCTTTTATTCTAAAGAAAACTGGCAAAGGTCACTCATTTACATCATATGGGAACATATCCACCAGCAGTAGATGCCAGTGTGATATCGTAACAAGGAAACAATGTGGCTGTTTACGTAAAAACCCATCTCACAATACTTTCGAAGACTATAGTTAGAGGAGGGTGTGGCAAAAAAAATAGTTACAATGAGTGGATAACAAGAGCCAAGCTAGGGCCACTTCAATTCTCCCTGTCTAATAATTTTTAAAGCCTTGAAACACACTTATTTAATTTTTAAGTGGCCTTCACGCGGAATCGATTTTCAAACTGTACCAGACGGATCATACCATCACAAATGACATAGTTTATGAGCAAAAACCCTGTAAGGAATCCCTGCCTTCTCGCCCCTTTCCATCCTTTGGCCTCAAAAGAAGTTTTCACGGTGTATGTAATTTTCTGTTTCTAGGCTTTGCTAGTCCCCAAGAATGGGCTCATCACCTAGAGCTGTCAAAATTTACACTGTGCTGGGGGAAGGGAGCACACTGAGTACTCTGACAGGGAGCACTATCTACAATTGTTTCTCTTCTTTCCCATTGCTTGACACTGACAGTAAAGTCACTTCTAGTTAATTAACGAGCTTCTTAAAGGAACAAAGAAAAACATGTTTCAATTACCATTTCTATAAAGGCACAGCAATATCTCATAAGTTCTCTTGGATAATGTTACCAGATTAAGTCAATTTTACTTTCTGAAAGTAAATTCACATAGGATCTCTACTTGAGTTGTACATATTTGTGTTTGTACCAAAAGCATTTGAGTATTTGTGTTTAATTTAGCAGCATCACAAATGTCTGTTATTCTCCTTTCCCATTTCTCTGTGTTAAACAAAGCCACTAGGACTGACCTCCTAAACGTCCAACCCAAAACAGAAATATAAAAGAAGTAAAAGTTGTTCCAAGTAAACCTTGCCAAACAACATTCAAGAAGAATAGCTTATCAGCCTGCCTCACCTAAACAAACACAGCACCTGATACATGCAGTGCCTAAACTGCCTAGCTCATATAAGCTGTGTTCATACAGGTATTTACCCATAGCCTTAGCGTCCCTTCCCCAATGTATGTTACAAAGAGCTGACGGGCACCCACTCGTGTAACTAAATATATTTTTAAATCCTAAAATAACTCCTGGTAATCATCGCAGGGAAAGAATAAATGATACGACCTTTAGTTCTGACAGGAGAATATCTGACCCTTCCCAAGTAAAATTATAATTAGAACTCCAGGGTTTGCCTTTTGGTGAAAGAAGTTGACCTCAATCATCTTTAGTGGATTTGTCCATTACAGAAGCTACAGTTGGGACAGACATCAGGTCTTGCTGTTGGATTCCATCCAGTGATTGTATACAGATGCTTCCTAAATCCATCTTGAGGTTTCATAATAGGCTCTATTGTAAACACGTGGCTCTGTTTTCATACCCTTCATTTACACGTGTCCCATAAATAATTTTCCAAAATTATCTAAGTAACAGCAATGTGCCCAAACAGAGTCACTCCAAAAAAGCACTACTTCCTTCAACAGGCTTAGAACTACAAACACAGTCTGTTATCCTTACTAGTATATTCAAATTTAACGATGGTGCAAAATTTGGTCTGTTGTATTTTCTTCAGGTTATTTATGTAGCCATGCCACGTTGCAGGGTGCTGGCAAAATAATCCCACTGCTTATATAGCATTACGTTTGCCTAAGCCAGCAAACAGGCAAGATCACATCAAATCTCTTTTGGATATACAGACAGATCTTCCGTTTTCCGTACAAATCAGCAAAAGAGGTGTTTGTAAAGCTGCAATAAGAAAAAAAACACCAAAACTATATTGTATATTCTCCTTTCCCTTTCTCTGTCCTTTCTAGGTAGATGCAAACAAAATATAAATGCAGTAATATCTAATTCAGATTCTGCTCACTTTTAACTTTTGGAATTCCGTAAAGAGCCATAAAGTCTGCAATATTTCTCTTTAGAGAAAAAGAGCCATAAAGTCTGCAATATTTCTCTTTAGAGTGTTTAAAAATAAAAGAAGGAAACGTTTTCAACTAACGTCTAGCATTTTATACCAACTTTTATATACAGAAATACTTCACTTATTAAGGATAAGTTTATATTTATACCTTAAAATGAATCCGAGGGCCTTACCTGGCTTCAGCTTGGATTAGTTCTAATTACTGATAGTACTGGAAATTATTTAAATGGCACTTTAAAGAGGTCCTCTATGATCTCAACTTTTCAGTAACTGCGGATGGCTTTCCAGTTAGTCTGAATAAGGAAGGCTGAATTATTCTTAATTTTCTTTGGAGACTCTTGTGGGTGATCAAAACACAAAGTCTGGAGCCAGGGTGCCTGGGAGTAAACCCTGGTTTGGCACCTATAGGTTCAGTTACCTCTTAGGCAAGTGACTTAACACATCTGTGCTTCCACTTTCTCATCTTTGAAAACTGGAAAAATAATCATAGTACCTCGTTTATAGAATTGCCAGCATTAAAGGAGTTGACGTTTTAAAGTGCCTGACACATAGTAATCATTATATACATTTGTTTTCAAATTAACAGCTAAAATTCACTTATTGAGTTTGCTTTAATTTCTCTTAGACTTGCATGAAATTACGGCAACAAAGCTTACCTGTACCCACCGCTTAGGTTTTTGAAGTGGTCCCTAAAATATGGCAATGGTTATGGATTTAGGGAGGACCTAGTCCATTGCTATGTGTTAATTTATGTGTTAAATTTCACGTGTTATAGGGAAACAGAATTAGCACACGAAAGAAGCACATTAGCACATTAAAAGGGGGTTGGGGCAGGTGAAGCCAGCCTGTGTTCTGAGGAAGATCATCCGGAGGCACCACCATCAACGGGAAGCCCAGGAATGTGGGCAATCTCAGGTCTCCAGGTCTCGTGAAGAGAACAGCCTCCTGAAACATGCAGCCGGGAGAGCCCTGCTGTCACTATCCTACACTCAGGAGGCTGACCCAGCTTTTGAGCACCGTGGGCTCCTAAGGCTATGGTCACGCGGATGTGGCCATCAAGTGGCAGGCCCTGACAGTTATGTGGCAGGCCCAGACCTACTGGCCACGTCAGCACCATGAGCCCTTAAACCCTGAGCTCGTGTAGTCTCTCTGGACCTATTGCCACTATGATCATGTGGTAGATCCAGCTTTTCAAGTCGCTAGAGCATGGCAGACTCCTAAACCCTGCCCATCATGTGGGTTCATCCTGTCATGTGGCCCTCACTAGCTAGTGGCATGTGGAAGCCTCAGCCCTCCAAGTCACAAAGGTGACCTGCTTCTGAGAGTCGTATGGATGCTATGGTCGGTCACACATCCCCCTTGGTCACACATCAGGCTCAGCCATCTCTATCTCGTGAAGACTGCTGGCTTCCAAAATCTTCAGATCCCTGAGTCAACATGGATGTGGCCGCTACCATCACATGGCAGGCAAAGCGCCTGCCGTCATGTGAACACCGCACCTACCCTTCGGCTGTTGGTTGTGTATATTCTACGGTCATGGGACATGCTGTGGTCTCCTGAGGCTCACTTCTCTCGGTCACAGTTCACGATAGAGGGCTCCTGAACCCTGAGGTCACCTGCATCCTTCTACTCTGTGGCCTCCGCCAGCCAAGCCCCTGGAAGTCAGGTAGGGCCCCACAGTGGCCCGTTGCATTACGTTACGTTACATAGGTCGCGCAGTCACATGACGCCATAAGGTCGTGACCGAGGGGGGCGCCCTTTCAGCGTGTGGAGAGTCTGCCGAATGGTCGGTACCTCGGCTTAGCCTTCTGAGGAGTCAGACCAAGAGGTGAAGAAGACCTTTAGAATTAAGGTACTTGTCCTGGCTGAGGGGGAACTTTGATGAGGCTCTGGCTCCGATGCCAACCTTTCCACCGGCTTTCATATTCTGCCACGGTAGGCGGTAGACGGTAGGCTGTAGTCGGGTAGGAGGGGCGCCCGCCGGTACTAGAGGTTTACTCAGAATTGGCGGGACAGCGGGCGGCAGGCGTTCATGGGCTGCTCTCGGCAGCTAGGCTCGGGAAACTGGGTGGACCCCTTCCTTCGCCCTTCGTTCCCAACCCCCACATTAAAGCCCTACTCTTGCTTATCTCTCTTCCATATTCGTATTCACTGCCTGCCATGTGATGGCGTCCTCTATGCTCCTCAGACCACGTTTGTTATTAGGAACTCCAGAGAAATCCTAGATGCCAGTACGTATCGATGATTTCAAATCTGATCTGAATTTCTGTCTCTTAATTTGTTCTGTAGAGAGAGGCAAGGAGAGAGACTTTGTTTAATTTGATATTTTTTCAGTAAAAGTGTGAAAGTAGCCAGCACGTTAAGGTTCAGAATTTGTTTTCTGTATTTGCTTTGCCGATCAGTAGCTTTTCAAAGTGTGTGTGGGGTGGGATGCCATAATCTTTTTCCGCTTGGACTCTCTAAACGGCTTAAATTAGTCCAGCCAGACACTATTGGCTTCTGATTTTCCTCCTGATTTTCTAACCATTCCTTGTTACATTCCTTGAAAGCTCTCCCCTTTCCTTCATGTGGGAAAAAACAGTGAATTTATTTAAGAAAACCATATTAAGTAAAATTATAGATGATACATTTCGTAAAAATCACGTAGATGGTACTTAATGAGTAAAATGCAGCAAGTAAAAGATGGTGTTTACATTTGTGAGGGATTTAAATATGGTTTGAGAGATGTTTAAAGGGGTGATATATATATTTTGTATTATATAATATCCATTTCTTTCCTCTCATTTCAGCACTTTCAGGTTTGCTCTACAGGACACTATGTCTGAGAGACAGCAGAAACAAAAATGATTTTATCCATTGAGGAAATATGGGACATACAAAAATGAAGGTAAAAAGGATTTCTATATTGTCATATTTTTAAGATAATATGCCACTTGAATCTGAAAGAATAGGGTAGTGTCTTAGCTTGTTCAGGCTGCTGTAGTAGAACACCGTGGACCGGGTGGCTTACAAATTACAAGAATTTATTTTTCACGGTTCTGGAGTCTGTGAAGTCCAAAATCAAGGCACCATTAGGTTCAGTGTCTGGTGAGAGCCTGCTTCCTGGTTCATAAAGGGCTGTCTTCATGCTGTATCCTCACATGGCAGAAAGGGCAAGGGAGCTCTCTGGGTCCTCTTTTATAAAGGCACTAATCCCATTCATGACGGCACCTCCCTCATGACCTAATCACCTACCAAAGACTTTACCTGCAAATACTGTCACCTTGGAGACTAGGTTGGTACATAAACATTCAGTCTGTAACAGGTAGTTTCTTCAAGCTATATGGAAATGGAACATTTTTCCACAGACCACTGTGGAAAGTACTAGTGTTCCTCAGGAAACATTTTGGGAAAGCCTGCTCAAAGTAAATCTCTTCTGCCGCATTAATACCTTGTACCTTTGTTTACTAAGAAGAACGTATGCTTACTAATAATTATAATCTGTTCTTCTCATTAAGAAACCACTTATTGCTAACTCATTTTATCTTATGTCATTAGTCATTCTCTCTTTTGCTTAAACTTTCCACTTTTTCATTCTTTATATATAACCTCAATTTATGTTTCTGATATCATAATGGCAAGCAATAAGTGCATATGTGCTTGTCATTAGGAAGTCTTAAAAATAAAATAAAATGCCCCACTCTTGAATAGATGATACAACTTACCCGTAAGGATGAGTGGATGAAATAGCTCTCATTTTATACCAATTTTCCACACTTTTTCAAAACTAGTTTGTTATTATTATTTAATCATTATAGCTGCCATTTTTTGAGTTCCTGTTTTATGTCAAGCACTGTGGCAACCTTGTCATACCACTTTTCTCATTTAATCCTCAGAAAAATCCTGAGAGGATGTTATTTTAATTTACAGATAAGATGCAAGAGTCAAGATAGGCTAGATTATGCTGTGGTAATAGACAGTCCCCGTATCTCAGGGGCTTATTCCTCACTTCGACTACATGTCCATGGCAGGTGCATGCCCCTCACAGGATGGTGGACTTTGGGGGTCTGAGCCATTCTTACTGGAATGACTTGGAGACCCAAACTGACAGAACAGCCATCATCTATAAAGTTGTCAGTCTCTGTGCCTGAGGGGAAGAGGACCCTGCAAGGTCTCAATCCAGCAAGCATATGTTCTGGCCCAGAAATAGCACATGTCACTCACAACCCATTAGCCAGAACCAGTCACATACACAGCCCTGCCCAAACAAAGGAGGTCAAGAAGTACAGCTCTTCCAGGTCGCCGGAACAGGGACAAATGGAAACACATGGCAAACAGCACTACCGCACGATGGAACTGAGGCTCAGAGAGGTAAAATACTCGCCTAAAATCACATACGCAGTAAGTGACAGAGCTTCACTGGATTATTCTATCAAATACTTGACAAGTCGATGTCTGAGATTGCTTGTTTCTGAATCACCTTGATGAGGGAGGTCTCTAGCCCTGTTCAGGCACCCGACGTAGTTGGTCAGCCGGGGGACTGCGGTAGCTGTTATATAGCTCCCTTTTACGCTTTCCCCTCGGCAACGTTACTTCGGAAGGAAAGTGGGTTCTTGCAAATGACTCTGACTCTTCCTATACACCGTACGTAGACCACATGCTCTTACTGCTCCCTTTAAAATGTGAATTTTTCCCTTTCATTGCTGGATTTTCCTGAAAACGTGTTGGTTGCCCAGCATTCTCCAAAGGTCACCAATAAGATTCCTCTTTGTTGTTGTTATTGTTGATGAGTGTCATTATGAACTCCTGGGTTTTGAACATGTTGGTGGGCTTCAAACCACTGTTATGTGGTGTTGAGCAGAGGAGTGAAATGATTTGACTTGCGCTCTGCTGCTGGGTTGAAAAGAGACAGGTAAGGGAGCCAGGATGAAAGCAGAGGGGCCAGCTGGACAGCAGTACAGTCCAGGAGGTAGCTGTTGGTATCTTGGCCAGGGTGGTGGTAATGAAGGTGGTGAGAAGTGGCTGGCTTCTGGACATACTTTGAGAGAGGGGCCGAGAGAATCTCCTGACCAGTTGGATGTGGAGTGTGGGAGAAAGAGAGCACGCCAGGCCTACCTCAAGAAACAAGAAACATCTCAAATAAACAACCTAACCTTACACATAAGCAATTAGAGAAAGAATAAGAAAAAAACCCCAAAGTTAGCAGAAGGAAAGAAATCATAAAGATCAGATCAGAAATAAATGAAAAAGAAATGAAGGAAATGATAGCAAAGATCAATAAAACTAAAAGCTGGTTCTTTGAGAAGATAAACAAAATTGATAAACCATTAGCCAGATTCATCAAGAGAAAAAGGGAGAAGACTCAAATCAACAGAATTAGAAATGCAAAAGGAGAAGTAACAACTGACACTGCAGAAATACAAAGGATAATTAGAGGTTACTACAAGAAGCTATATGCCAATAAAATGCACAACCTGGAAGAAATGGACACATTCTTAGAAAAGCACAACCTTCCGAGACTGAACCAGGGAGAAATAGAATATATAAACAGACCAATCACAAACATTTAATTTCAAACTGTGATTAAATATCTTCCAACAAACAAAAGCCCAGGACCAGATGGCTTCACAGGCGAATTCTCTCAAACACTTAGAGAAGAGCTAACACCTCTCCTTCTCAAACTCTTCCAAAACATAGCAGAGGGAAGAACACTCCCAAACTCATTCTACATGGTCACCATCACCCTGATACCAAAACCAGACAAAGATGTCACAAAAAAGAAAGCTACAGGCCAATATCACTGATGAACATACACGCAAAAATCCTCAAGAAAATACTAGCAAACAAAACCCAGCAGCACATTAAAGGGATCATAAAGCACGATCAAGTGGGATTTATCCCAGGAATGCAAGGATTCTTCAATATATGCAAATTAACCAATGTAATACACCATATTAACAAACTGAAGAATAAAAACCATATGATCATTTCAATAGACGCCAAAAAAGCTTTTGACAAAATTCAACACACATTTATGATAAAAACTCTCCAGAAAGTAGGCATAGAGGGAATCTACCTCAACACAATAAAGGCCATATATGACAAACCCATAGCGAACAACGTTCTCAATGGGGAAAAACTGAAACCATTTTCCCTAAGATCAGGAACAAGGTAAGGTTGCCCACTCGCACCACTATTATTCAACATAGTTTTAGAAGTTACAGCCACAGCAGTCAGAGAAGGGAAGGAAAGGAAAGGGAATCCAAATTGGAAAAAAAGAAGTAAAACTCTCACTGTTTGCAGATGATATGATACTATCAATGGAGAATCCTAAAGATGCTACCAGAAAACTACTAGAGCTATTCAATGAATTTGGTAAAGTAGCAGGATACAAAATTAATGCGCAGAAACCTCTTGTATTCCTATACACTAGTGATGAAAAATATGAAAAAGAAATGAAAGAAAAAATTATGGAAACACTCCCATTTACCATTGCAACAAAAAGAATAAAATACCTAGGAATAAACCTACCTAAGGAGGCAAAAGACCTGTATGCAGAAAGCTATAAGACACTGATGAAATAAATTAAAGATGATAGAAACAGTTGGAGAGATATACCATGTTCTTGGATTGGAGGAATCAACATAGTGAAAATGACTATACTACCCAAAGCAATCTACAGATTCAATGCAATCCCTATCAAACTAAACTATCTTTTTTTCCTGAGATGAGTATTGCTACTCTAGCTTTCTTTTGATTTCTATTTGCATGGAATAACTTTCTCCATCCCCGCACTTTCAGTCTGTATGTGTCCCTAGGTCTGAAGTGGACTCTTGTTGACAGCATATATATTGGTCTTGTTTTTGTAACCAGTCAGGCAGTCTATGTCTTTTGGTGGGAGCACTTAACCCATTTACATTTAAGGTAATTTTCTATATGTATGTACCTATTACCATTTTCTTAATTGTTTCGGGTTTGTTATTGTAGATCTTTCCTTCTCTGTGTTTCCTGCCTAGAGAAGTTCCTTTAACACTTGTAAAGCTGGTTTGGTGGTGCTGAATTCTTACAGCTTTAGCTAGTCTGTAAAGGTTTTAATTTCTCCATCAAATCTGAATGAGATCCTTGCTGGGTAGAGTAATCTTGGTTGTAGTTTTTTCTCTTTCATCACTTTAAATATGTCCTGCAACTCGCTTCTGGCTTGCAGAGTTTCTGCAGAAAAGTCAGCTGTTATCCTTATTGGGATTTCCTTGTGTGATATTTGTTGCTTTTCCCTTGCTGCTTTTAATATATTTTCTTTGTATTTAATTTTTGATAGTTTGATTAATATGTCTTTTTTTAAAAACATCTTTATTGGAGTATAATTGCTTTACAATGGTGTGTCAGTTTCTGCTTCATAACAAAGTGAATCAGTTGTACATATACATATGTCCCCATATCTCTTCCCGCTTGCATCTCCCTCCCTCCCACCCTCGCTATCCCACCCCTCTAGGTGGTCACAAAGCACTGAGCTGTTCTCCCTGTGCTATGCGGCTGCTTCCCACTAGCTACCTATTTTACCTTTGGTAGTGTATATATGTACATGCCACTCTCTCACTTTGTCCCAGCTTACCCTTCCCCCTCCCCATATCCTCAAGTCCATTCTCTAGTAGGTCTGTATCTTTATTCCTGTCATGCTCCTAGGTTCTTCTGACCTTTTTCTTTTTCTTTTTTTTTTAGATTCCATATACATATGTGAGCATACGGTATTTGCTTTTCTCTTTCTGACTTACTTCACTCTGTATGATGGTCTCTAGGTCCATCCACCTCACTACAAATAACACAGTTTCATTCCTTTTTATGGCTGAGTAATATTCCACTGTATATATGTGCCACATCTTCTTCTGTTTTTTTTTCTTCCTGACCGTGAGAGCTTTCCGTCTGAATTCTTTGTTTTGGCTTGTTTGTTTGCCCGCCCCAAACACAACTTTTTCTTGTTTTTGTGTTTATCTCTTTTGTTTTCTGTAAAAGGTATTAACATTTTCTAGTTATTTAGGCAAAGTGTTGTTTTCGGTTCCTCCCCTTTTTCTTTTTTTTTTAAACATCTTTATTGGAGTATAATTGCTTTACAATGGTGTGTTAGTTTCTGCTTTATAACAAAGTGAATCAGTTTTACATATACATATCTTCCCTTATCTCTTCCCTCTTGTGTCTCCCTCCCTCTCACTCTACCTATCCCACCTCTCTAGGTGGTCACAAACCATTGAGCTGATCTCCCTGTGCTATGTGGCTGCTTCCCACTAGCTATCTATTTTACGTTTGGTAGTGTATATATGTCCATGCCACTCTCTCACTTTGTTACAGCTTACCCTTCCTCCTCCCCATATCCTCAAGTCCATTCTCTAGTAGGTATGTGTCTTTATTCCTGTCTTACCCCTAGGTTCTTCATGACATTTTTTTTCTTAGATTCCATATATATGTGTTACCATACGGTATTTGTCTTTCTCTTTCTGACTTACTTCACTTTGTATGACAGACTCTAGGTCCATCCACCTCACTACAAATAACTCAATTTCGTTTCTTTTATGGCTGAGTAATATTCCATTGTATATATGTGCCACATCTTCTTTATCCATTCATCTGTTGATGGACACTTAGGTTGCTTCCATGTCCTGGCTATTGTAAATAGAGCTGAAATGAACATTTTGGTACATGACTCTTTTTGAATTATGGTTTTCTCAGGGTATATGCCAGGTAGTGGGATTGAAGCGTCTTATGGTATTTCTATTTTTATTTATTTAAGGAACCTCCATACTGTTCTCCACAGTGGCTGTATCAATTCACATTCCCACCAGCAGTGCAAGAGTGTTCCCTTCTCTCCACACCCTCTCCAGCACTTATTGTTTGTAGATTTTTTGATGATGGCCCTTCTGACCGGTGTGAGATGATATCTCATTGTAGTTTTGGTTTGCATTTCTCTAATGATTAATGATATTGAGCATCCTTTCATGTCTTTGTTGGCAATCTGTATATCTTCTTTGGAGAAATGACTATTTAGGTTTTCTGCCCATTTTTGCACTGGGTTGTTTGTTTTTTTGATATTGAGCTGCATGAGCTGCTTGTATACTTTGGAGATTAATCCTTTGTCAGTTGCTTCATTTGCAAATATTTTCTCTCGTTCTGAGGGTTGTCTTTTCGTCTTGCTTATGGTTTCCTTTGCTGTGCAAAAGCTTTGAAGTTTCATTAGGCCCCATTTGTTTATTTTTGTTTTTATTTCCATTTCTCTAGGTGGTGGGTCAAAACGGATCTTGCTGTGATTTATGTCATAGAGTGTTCTGCCTATGTTTTCCTCTAAGAGTTTGAGAGTTTCTGGCCTTACATTTAGGTCTTTAATCCATTTTGAGCTTATTTTTGTGTGTGGTGTTAGAGAGTGTTTTAATCTCATACTTTTACATGTACCTGTCCAGTTTTCCCAGCACCACTTATTGAAGAGGCTGTCTTTTCTCCACTGTATATTCTTGCTGCCTTTATCAAAGATACAGTAACCATATGTGCATGGGTTTATCTCTGGGCTTTCTATCCTGTTCCATTGATATATATTTCTGTTTTATGCCAGTACCAGACTGTCTTGTTTACTGTAGCTTTGTAGTATAGTCTGAAGTCAGGGCGCCTGATTCCTCCAGCTCTCTTTTTCTTTCTCAAGATTGCTTTGGCTAATTGGGGTCTTTTGTGTTTCCATACAAATTGTGAAATTTTTTGTTCTAGTTCTGTGGAAAATGCCAGTGGTAGTTTTATAGGGATTGCTTTGAATCTGTAGATTGCTTTGGGTAATAGAGTCATTTTCACAACTTTGATTCTTCCAATCCAAGGACATGGTATATCTCTCCATCTATTTGTATCATCTTTAATTTCTTTCATCAGTATCTTATAATGTTCTGCATACAGGTCTTTTGTCTCCTAGGTAGGTTTATTCCTAGATATTTTATTCTTTTTGTTGCAATGGTAAATGGGAGTGTTTACTTAATTTAGCTTTCAGATTTTCATCATTAGTGTATAGGAATGCAAGAGATTTCTGAGCATCCATTTTGTATCCTGATACTTTAGCAAATTCATTGATTAGCTCTACTAGTTTTCTGGTAGCATTTTTAGAATTCTTTATGTATAGTATCATGTCATCTGCAAACAGTGACATCTTTACTACTTCTTTTCCAATTTGGATTCTGTTTATTTCTTTTTCTTCTCTGATTGTTGTGGCTAAAACTTCCGTAACTATGTTGAATAATAGTGGTGAGAGTGGGCAACCTTGTCTTGTTCCTGATCTTAGTGGAAATGCTTTCAGTTTTTCACCATTGAGGATGATGTTGGCTGTGCATTTGTCATATATGGCCTTTATTATGTTGAATAAAGTTCCCTCTATGCCTACTTTCTGGAGGGCATTTTTTTTTAAACATCTTTATTGGAGCATAATTGCTTTACAATGGTATGTTAGTTTCAGCTTCACAACAAAATGAATCAGTTATATATATACATATGTTCCCATATCTCTTCCCGCTTGCATCACCCTCCCTCCCACCCTCCCTATCCCACCCCTCCAGGCGGTCACACAGCACCGAGCTGATCTCCCTGTGCTATGCCGCTGCTTCCCACTAGCTATCTACCTTATGTTTGGTAGTGTATACATGTCCATGCCTCTTTATTGCTTTGTCACCGTTTACCCTTCCCCCTCCCCATAGCCTCAAGTCCATTCTCTAGTAAGTCTGTGTCTTTATTCCTGTTTCACCCCTAGGTTTTTCATGACATTTTTTTTTCTTAAATTCCATATATATGTGTTAGCATATGGTATTTGTCTCTCTCTTTCTGACTTACTTCACTCTGTATGACAGACTCTAGGTCTATCCACCTCATTACAAATAGCTCAATTTCGTCTCTTTTTATGGCTGAGTAATATTCCATTGTATATATGTGCCACATCTTCTTTATCCATTCATCCGATGATGGACACTTAGGTTGTTTCCATCTCTGGGCTATTGTAAATAGAGCTGCAATGAACATTTTGGTACACGACTCTTTTTGAATTATGGTTTTCTCTGGGTATATGCCCAGTAGTGGGATTGCTGGGTCATATGGTAGTTCTATTTGTAGCTTTTTAAGGAACCTCCATACTGTTCTCCACAGTGGCTGTATCAATTTACATTCCCACCAACAGTGTAAGAGGGTTCCCTTTTCTCCACACCCTCTCCAGCATTTATTGTTTCTAGATTTTTTGATGATGGCCATTCTGACTGGTGTGAGATGATATCTCATTGTAGTTTTGATTTGCATTTCTCTAATGATTAGTGATGTTGAGCATTCTTTCATGTGTTTGTTGGCACTCTGTATATCTTCTTTGGAGAAATGTCTATTTAGGTCTTCTGCCCATTTTTGGATTGGGTTGTTTGTTCTTTTGTTATTAAGCTGCATGAGCTGCTTATAAATTTTGGAGATTAATCTTTTGTCAGTTGCTTCATTTGCAAATATTTTCTCCCATTCTGAGGCTTGTCTTTTGGTCTTCTTTATGGTTTCCTTTGCTGCACAAAAGCTTTTAAGTTTCATTAGGTCCCATTTGTTTACTTTTGTTTTTATTTCCATTTCTCTAGGAGGTGGGTCAAAAAGGATCTTGCTGTGATTTATGTCATAGAGTGTTCTGCCTATGTTTTCCTGTAAGAGTTTGATAGTTTCTGGCCTTACATTTAGGTCTTTAATCCATTTTGAGCTTATTTTTGTGTATGGTGTTAGGGAGTGATCTAATCTCATACTTTTACATGTAGCTGTCCAGTTTTCCCAGCACCACTTATTGAATAGGCTGTCCTTTCTCCACTGTATATTCTCTGATTGTTGTGGCTAAAACTTCCGTAACTATGTTGAATAATAGTGGTGAGAGTGGGCAACCTTGTATTGTTCCTGATCTTAGTGGAAATGCTTTCAGTTTTTCACCATTGAGGATGATGTTGGCTGTGCATTTGTCATATATGGCCTTTATTATGTTGAATAAAGTTCCCTCTATGCCTACTTTCTGGAGGGCATTTTTTAATAAATCGGTGTTAAATTTTGTCGAAAGCTTTCTCTGCATCTATTGAGATGATCATATGGTTTTCCCCCTTCAATTTGTTAAATTGGTATATCACGTTGATTGATTTGCATATATGGAAGAATCCTTGTATTCCTGGGATAAACCCCACTTGATCATAATGTATGAGCCTTTTAATGTGCTGTTGGATTCTGTTTGTTAGTATTTTGTTGAGGATTTTTGCATCTATGTTCATCAGTGATAGTGGCCTGTAGTTTTTTTTCCTTGTGACATATTTGTCTGTTTTTGTTGTCATTGTGGTGAGTGAGTTGGGAGTGTTCCTCCCTCTGCTATATTTTGGAAGAGTTTGAGACGTACAGGTGTTAGCTTGTCTTGAAATGTTTGATAGAATTCGCCTGTGAAGCCATCTGTTCCTGGGCTTTTGTTTGTTGGAAGATTTTTAACCACAGTTTCAATTTCAGTGCTTGTGATTGGTCTGTTCATATTTTCTATTTCTTCCTGGTTTAGTCTCAGAAGGTTGTGCATTTCTAAGAATTTTTCCATTTTTCCAGGTCATCCATTTTATTGGCATATATTTGCTTGTAGTAATCTCTGATGATCCTTTGTATTTCAGTGTATCCTTTGTATATCCTTTGCAGTGTCAGTTGTTACTTCTCCTTTTTCATTTCTAATTCTATTGATTTGAGCCTTGTCCCTTATTTTGTTGATAAGTTCGCTAATGGTTTATCAATTTTGTTTATCTTCTCAAAGAACCAGCTTTTAGTTTTATTGATCTTTGCTATCATTTCCTTCATTTATTTTTCATTTCTTTCTGATGTGATCTTTATGGTTTCTTTCCTTCTGCTAACTTTGGGGCTTTTTTGTTCTTCTTTCTGTAATTGCTTTAGGTGTAAGGTTAGGTTGTTTATTAGAGATATTTCTTGTTTCTTAAGGTAGGCTTGTAAAGATATAAACTTCCCTCTTAGAACTGCTTTTGCTGCATCCCATAGTGTTTTGGTCATTGTGTTTTCATTGTCATTTGTTTCTATGTATTTTTTGATTTCCTCTTTGGTATCTTCAGTGATCTCTTGGTTAGTGTGTTTTTTATCCTCCATGTGTTTGTATTTCTTACAGATTTTTTTCCTCTAATTGATATGTAGTCTCATAGCATTGTGGTCGGAAAAGATACTTCATTGATTTCAATTTTCTTAAATTTACCATGGCTTGATTATGACCCTAGATATGAGCTCTCCTGGAGAATGTTCCATGAGCACTTGAGAAGAATGTGTATTCTGTTGTTTTTGGATGGAATGTCCTATAAATATCAGTTAAGTCCATCTTTTTTTAATGTATCATTTAAAGCCTGTGTTTCCTTATTTATTTTCATTTTGGATGATCTGTCCATTGATGAAAGCAGGGTGTTAAAGTCCCCTACTATGATTGTGTTACTGTCGATTTCCCCTTTTATGGCTGTTAGTATTTGCCTTATGTATTGAGATGGTCCTATGTTTGGTTCATAAATATTTACAATTGTTTTATTTTCTTCTTGGATTGATCCCTTGATCATTATCTAGTGTCCTTCTTTGTCTCTTTTAATAGTGTTTGTTTTAAAGTCTATTTTGTCTGATATGAGAATTGCTACTCCAGCTTTCTTTTGGTTTCCATTTGCACAGAATATCTTTTTCCATCCCCTTACTTTCAGTCTGTACTTGTCTCTAGGTCTGAAGTGGATCTCTTGTAGACAGCATATATATGGGTCTTGTTTTTGTATCCATTCAGCCAATCTGTGTCTTTTGGTGGGAGCATTTAATCCATTTACATTTAAGGTAATTATCAATATGTATGTTCCTATTCCCATTTTCTTAATTGTTTTGGGTTTATTATTGTAGGTGTTTTCCTTCTCTTTTGTTTCCTGACTAGAGAAGTTCCTTTAGCATTTGTTGTAATGCTGGTTTGGTGGTGCTGAATTCTCTTAGCTTTTCCTTGTCTGTAAAGCTTTTAATTTCTCTGTCAAATCTGAATGAGATCCTTGCTGGTTAGAATAATCTTGGTTGTAGGTTTTTTCTTTCATCCCTTTAAATATGTCCTGCCAGTCCCTTCTGTCTTTCAGAGTTTCTGTTGAAAGATCAGCTGTTAAACTTACGGCTATTCACTTATCTATTACTTGTTGTTTTTCCCTTGCTGCTTTTAATATTTGTTCTTTGTATTTAATTTTTGACAGTTTGATTAATATGTGTCTTGGCGTGTTTCTCCTTGGATTTATTCTGTGTGGGACTCTCTGTGCTTCCTGGACTTGATTAACTGTTTCCTTTCCCATATTAGGGAAGTTTTTGACCATAATCTGTTCAAATACTTTCTCAGTCCCTTTCTTTTTCTCTTTTTCTTCTGGCACTCCTATAATTAAAATGTTGGTGCATTTAATGTTGTCCCAAAGGTCCCTGAGACTGTCCTCAATTCTTTTCATTCTTTTTCTTTATTCTGCTCTGCAGTAGTTATTTCCACTATTTTATCTTCCTGTTCACTTGTCCGTTCTTCTGCCTCAGTTATTTTGCTATTGATTCCTTCTAGAGAATTTAAAATTTTGTTTATTGTGTTATTCATCATTGTTTGTTTGCTCTTTCGTTCATCTAGGTCCTTGTTAAACGTTTCTTGTATTTTCTCCATTCTATTTTCAAGATTTTGTATCATCTTTACTATCATAACTCTGAATTCTTTTTCAGGTATGCTTCCTATTTCCTCTTCATTTGTTTTACCTTGTTCCTTCATCTGTTGTGTGTTTCTCTGTCTTATCATTTTGCTTAACTCTTTGTGTTTGGGGTCTCCTTTCTGCAGGCTGCTGGTTTGTAGTTCCCATTTTTTTGGTATCTGCCCCCAGTGGGTAAGGTTGGTTTAGTGGGTCGTGTAGGCTTCCTGGTGGAGGAGAATGGTGCCTGTGTTCTGGTGCATGAGGCTGGATCTTGTCTTTTTGGTGAGCAGGACTGTGTCTGGTGGTGTGTTACGGGGTGTCTGTGACCTTATTATGATTTTAAGCAGCCTCTCTGCTAATTGGTGGTTTATGTTCCTGTCTTGCTATTTGTTTCACATAGGGTGTCCATCACTGTAGCTTGCTGGTCATTGAGTAGTGCTGCGTCTTAGCATTGAGGTGGAGATATCTGAGAGATCTTTCACCATTTGATATTGCATGGGGCCAGGAGGTCTCTGGTGGACCAATGTCCTGAACTCGGCTCTCCCACCTCAGAGGCTCATGTCTGACACACAGCTGGAGCACTAAGACTAGTTGTGGAAATGAACCGCAGTCTCCTCAGTTCAGGAATATTATTTGGTAGAATGAATCAAAGTCATTCTACCAAAACCAAGGACTCTTCAAACATGTCTTGCTCTGAATTTGGCACCTGAAGTACTCTTCTACAGTAATATTTTTCTTAATGTATTTTTCTCTTATTAATATGGTTATAACAGTTTGATGTCTTTGGTTACTTTGGATATTTCTCAATCATAATCTCTTCAAATAATTCTCCACTCTTTCTTTCTTGGACTCTGATTAAACATGTATTAGATTTATTCACCATATTCCCTTTAACTCTCACCCACTCTCTTTTGGTACTTTCCATCATTCTGTCTCTTCATGTTACGTTCTGTATATTTTCTTCAGACCTCTTTTTCATTTTTCTAATTCTTCTTTCAAGTAGAAAATTTACCTTTGACCTTTGAACCACAGCACCAAACATTCAGGGCATATTTTATGATGCCCCTAGCGTATTAAAGGGAGGTAAGGTTTAGAGATGTTAAATGAATATTCCCAGGTGACCCAGCATGAAAAACACAGAGCCCAAACTAACATCATAGATTAGTCCCTCAGCCGAAGTCCTTCCAACTGTGCTTGCTTTCTCCTGGGCTGTGGATACTCCCAATCTCTCATATCCCAGGAAATAAAACCATAGTGAGGTTTCCAACGTTTTTAGAGCTGTGAAATACTTCTTTTTAGATTATAAAAGTCAGTGATTTTGCTTCATTGGTTATGATATTTTCCTAGGACTTTGTTCTGGCATTTGGAGCATTGATGTATTGTTCCCAAATCAGATTACAATGACCAAGTTAGTTCATTTCAAAGAAGAGCAAATCCGAGGATGTTTACCCAGGGAGGTATGGCAATTGTCCTGAACACAACAGTTTTGGTATACATCTTTCATCCTACCAGGAGCAAGATGGAGACAGAGCAATGGGTGATTCCCAAATGGGCCCCTGTGTAGTCAGTATGAGTGCAATGTGTCAGCAAGCAGAATAGATGGCCAAACATTTAACACTTTCATTCTTCTCCTTTCTCCCTCTTGGCAGCCTGAGGAATACAAGGATTAATTAATTGCTTTATTATAGTGGTGGTATCAGTGGAGTGAACATGTGTAGAGGACTTTCTTAGAATTCATGAACTCCTTCCTTCTCTCCACTTCCCAAATCCCCACCCTCCCCCACAGGTACCCTCACCTTCCTCCTGTCATCACTGTGAGGACCACTACCCACCTCCACTCTCAACACAACTTTGATCTGGCTCCCTCTTCTCACCTCAGTTTGGCAGAGGTTCAGGATCTTTACTATGGGGACCGTCTGTATAATGGGAGACAGGCCATCCGGCGCGTACAGTTTGTTGCTGCCCAAGTTCAAGGGTTTAGAGTGATGAAAGAAGAATTAGAGTGTTACTGTTTAGGGTCAGGGAGACAAATCTGCCCTCTATTCCATCTGTTCTACCCCATACCATAATACCAGCTCTGAGCCTATGGCCTCATCTCAGGAAAATTCTTTTCAGTGAACCAAAGGCATTATCAAGACCATATCCATGTTAACATGTGGAGAGGAATAATTCCTCCAAAGAAAGAGATGTAGAATTGGGAGGATGGAACTTCAGGGAGGTGGTTTGAGATCACAGTGAGTACTTTGGCAAAGTACAGAGAATATATAGGTGAGATAGCTCAGAAGGAGTTGTATTAGTCTTATGTAGAAATGCTAGGTACTTTGCTGGAGCCAGGAAAAGTTGATGATCTGTCCTTTTCATTACTAGGAATTAATATTCTCAGTCTTCTAAGGGCAGGTTCAGAGAAGTGACAACATGGAACAGGCTGACTACAGAAGGACCAGGGAGATTGTCTAAAGGCAAAGGAGGAAACTCCTGCTAAGGAGATGCAGCAACTCCTCACCAGTACCTCAGTTTGCCTCAAGTTGACAGTATGGGGGCTGGAGGTTCTGCGGTCCTTCTTGCAGTCTAATATTGAGGCAGGCCTGCCTAATCCATACAGACATAGAGGTTTCCTCCTCTGTCTGAGAGGGGCTCTCCTTGCCTTGCTCCTAAAGGGTCTCCCTTTCAATCCTAGGTTGGCATGGGGGCTTTACTTCCCCAGGCTAAGGTCTGAGGTTCTATTTAGCTACCATCATGACATTCATTTCTCTGGCCAAATGCCAGGAGCTGGGCCCTCCTTGGGAAAAAGCAGTGTTCTTTGAGTCAAGGGGCCAGACGTGGGCCCCACCCCCCCAGTGAGCAGAGGGCTTCCTGAGGCAGGGGTGGAAGGCAGAGGGCAGAGGTGGTAGAAAAGACAGCAGGACAGGTCTCTCAGGAGCACTTCTCCTCCCTCCTGTTGTTTCTGGACTCTCCATTCCATTCTGTTAAGCTGTATGTATATCCCTGTGCCAGTATGCACATGTCACATCATCCTGCCTGGTCCTTCACAGGAACCCTGGGCATCCTGAGACAGGTATGAGCTCTCAGATAAAGAACCAACTCAGACAGGTGAAGGGGCCATCAGGAGAGAGGACGGTGATCATAAGAGGGGGCCACAGATCCTCAGCCCCATGCTGACCTGGGACCTGACCCTTTCCTCCTTCTGGGGAAGGTCTGCCCCCATGGCTGCTCTGTTTTCCATGCCCAAGTCTGGTTGAGCTCACACAGGTGACAAAGTTTCAACCAGCATCCAATGGGTCACCAGCCCAAATTGTGCATATTTTCCATTCCTACCTGGGGTACCAGGGCCATTCAGGGGCAGGTGAAGGGAAGGGCTGCAGCAGAGGCACCATTTCCCCTTTCTTTCCTCTTCTTCACTGACCCCCACCACGGGAGAGCTTCTTTCCCTTCCCTTTGTTTTCTCTCTCTCCCTTGTCTCTGTGCCCCTATGTCTCTCTCATCTCTCCCCTCCTACCTTCACTCCCTTTCTGTCTTCATCCCCCTCCGTCTCCCTCCCTGCCTCCTGAACCCCACCTCACTCTCCTCTCTGCCCCAGCATCCTGGGCCATCCCTGGGGGGTGTCCAGGTCTTGTCAGAGTGCTGGACCCCCAGTGAGGTAGCAGAGCCCTGGGCTCCCACCTCATTCCCTCTTCTCTCCACAGCCTTCAGTGGGGCCCTAGAGGAAGGAAGAGGGTGTAAGAAAGCCCTGCAGCATGGGTTTGAAATGCTGGCCCTTGTGCCACTGGAGAAGGGAGTCTGGGTAGTCTGGGTGGGAGCTACCCAGGGGAAGGAGAGGAAGGAGAGAAAGATGGAGAGGCAGAGAGAGAGAGGCTTCACAACCCTGAACTGTTAATTACTTCTTTCTATTTTTGTTTTCAGACAGTGCCATAGGAATTGTTTCCCCAAGTTGATAGCCAGTGACTGCCTACATTCATCATTATCTCTTACTAACATTGGTGACCTCTGAACCTGTCCTCAAGCCCTTTAAGTTGAGGAAATTACACCCTATTCTCAGTCTGTTGACAGCTTTTATCATTAATGGGTATTGGATTGTGTCAAATACTTCTGCATCGTTAATATAAGCATGGGAGCTTTCTTCCTTATGCTGTTGATTTGAAGGATTACATTAATTGATTTTCAAATGTTGAATCAACCTTACATACTTGTAATGAATCCCACATGGTCATGGTGTATAATTTTTAAATATATTGTAAGATTCTATTTGCTAACATGTTGTTGAGGATTTTTGCATCTATCTTCATGAGAAATATTGGTCTGTAGATTTCTATTTTTGTAACAGTGATTGTCTGGTTTTTGTGTTGGGTTAATGTTGGCCTCATAGACTGAGTTAGGAAGTACTCTCTCTGCTTCTATCTTCTGGAAGAGATTATAGAGACTTATTCTAATTTCTTACATAAATGTATTGGTATAAATCACCAATTAAGCCATCTGGGTTGATGCTTTCTGTTTTAGAAAGCTATTAGTTATTGATTCAATTTCTGTAACAGATATAGGCTTATAAAAATTGTCTATTTGAAATATATTTTAAGTTTGAAATACATAGATTTATGTCTCTTGGGGTTTTTTTGTTTTGTTTGTGTATTTGACTGCTTTAGTGAGATATAATTCACATATCATACAATTCACCCAAACTGTACAATTCAGTTGTCTTTAGGATATTCACAGCCACCACCACCATAGTCAATTTTAGAACGTTTTCATCACTTCAAAAAGACGCACCCAACCCTTGAGTTGTCACCGCTTATACTCCTATCCCTTAAGCCTTAAGCAACTAATAATCTACTTTGTCTTTAAAGATTTGCCTATTTTGGACATTTTACGTGAATGAAATTATATAATATGTGGCCTTTTGTGACTGGCTTCTTTCACTTAGTATATATTTTCAATGTTGATCCATGTTGTAGGATATATCAGTAAATCACTCCTTTTCATTTCTGAATAATAGTCTGTAGTGTGGATATACCTCACTTTGTTTAACTGTCAGTCAGTTGATGGGCAATTGGATTGTTTCCACTTTGGGCCATTATGAATAATGCTGCTATAAACTTTACTCTGTAATTTTCTTAACATCTTTATTGGAGTATAATTGCTTTACAATGGTGTGTTAGTTTCTGCTTTATAACAAAATGAATCAGTTATACATATATATATGTTCCCATATCTCTTCCCTCTTGCGTCTCCCTCCCTCCCACCCTACCTATCCCACCCTTCTAGGTGGTCACATAGCACCGAGCTGATCTCCCTGTGCTATGCGGCTGCTTCCCACTAATTTTTGTGTGAATATGTATTCATTTCTCTTGGATATATACCTAGAGTGGAATTATTGGGTTGTATGGTAACTCTGTTCGTTCATTTCAGGAAATTGCAGACTGTTTTACAAAGTGGCTGTGCCATTTTACATTCCCACCAGGAGTGTATGAGGGTTCGGATTTCTCCGTATCCTCACTAATGTTCGGTGTTACCTGCCTTTTTCATTCCAGCTACTTTAGTGGGTTTGAAGTGGTATCTCATTGTGGTTTTGATTTGAATTTCCCCAATGACTAATGATGCTGAGTATCTCATTGCGCATTTTTATATGTTGCTTGGAGAAATGTCTATTAAGATCACTTGCCCAGTTTTAAAAATTGGGTTAGTTGTCTTTTTATTAGTGAGTTGTAAGTGTTCCTTACATATTAAGGATACAAGTCTCTTATCAGATATATGATTTACAAATAGTTCCCTCAATTCTGTGGGTGCTATTTTCACTTTCTGGATGATGTCCTTTGAAGAAAAGTCTCACTTTTGATAAAGTCCCTAATGTCTATATTTTCTCACTTGTGCTTTTGTTGACGTATCTAATAATTCTTTGCAATATCCAAGGTCATCAAGATTTACCCCTATATTTTCTTCTAAAGATTTTATGAATTTAGATCTCACATTTAGTTTTTTGATCCATTTGGTGTTAATTTTTGTATATCATGTGAGATTAAAGTTCCAGCTCCATTCTGTTGTGTGTGGCTATCTAGTTGTCCCAGTAGCATTTGCAGAAAAGGCTATTCTTATTTCCCATTGAATGGCCTTGAAACCCTTGTCAAAAATTGCTTAACCAAAGGTGCTTGGTGTTGTTTCTGGACTCTCCATTCTATTCTGTTGAGCTATATGTATATCCCTGTGCCAGTATCACAGTATCTTGATTACCATCGCTTTGTGGTAAGCCTTGAAATAGAGAACTGGGAGTCCTCTTGCTTTATCCTTTTTCAAGTTTGTTTTGACTAATATGAGTTCCTTGCAATTCCATATGTATGCATTTAAAAGTCAGCTTGTTAAATTCTACAAAGCAATCTGCTGTGTTTCTGACAGACATTGCATTACATCTGTAGATCAATTTGGAGATTATTGCCATCCTAATAATATTAAGTGTTCTGATCCACGATCATGGGATATTTTCCCATTTATTTAGATCTTGTTTAATAACTTTTAACAATATTTTGTATTTTTCAGATGTGGATTCTGTAATTTTTTTGTTAAATTAACTCATAAGTATTTTATTTTTTTGATACCATTGTAAAAGGAAATGTTTTCTAAATTTCATTTTAGATTGCTCATTGCAAGTGTGTGGAAAGACAAGTGACTTCTGTATATTGATCGTATATTGAAAGGACAGCAAATTGAAAGTAGTGGAAGATTAGTTTCTTCTCCGGGACTTATCGTATTTCTTTTTATTAAAACTATTTAAACATTTTTCAGATGCAATAAGCCAAACAAACTAAGATATGATAATTTTAAGAAAATAATAAGACTTATTAAATCCTTTTTAGTATAAAAAATATTAAACCCTCACAGTCTTAGGAAGAAAAGCTTTTCATTTACAGATTCACAGACAGAGAGCTCACAGCTTCAGCTCCACAACCTGACCAATGAGTCTAATGCTAAATCAGACACAAATACATATGCAAACAAGTTCTGCAGGAAAAAAAATAATCATTACAAGGAGATGACAGAGAATGGATACTTGGCCTTTTTACTCATTCGTATAGGAACTTTATGTGTTCTTCATATAATATTCTCGCCATTCTTTCACATTCACTCAAGAATTTCATGACCCCCTTCCCAACCCATGGAATTCATTAAACAAAAAACCATAATACTCTTTTCCACATTTTGAAGGTTTCACAGGCTTCCAGTCTTGAACCTAGTTATCAAAACTAGGACACCAGTCTCTAAACTGAGAGAAAAGTTTACCAGTCTCTTCTCTGTAGCTGAAATTTTCATTCATGAATTCCATTGGCAAACCAGACCATATCATTTAGACTCCCACTGGTAAAGAATACTTTTGAATAAGCAAGACGCAGTGGTTTGCAACTAGTATTGCTTTACTACTCAGAGAAACATATTTTTAAAATAATGTATAACTTAGAGAGTTAAATGAGCATAATACTTGGAAACCTGAAAACACAGAAAATGAATTTGATCTGCCACATTTCAGGAAGAGCCCATCACGGGCCATGGCAGCTCAGGCATCAGGAAGTTCAAGGAGAAGCAAAGTACTGAAAAGGCAAGCTTGATGTTACATTTTCTTATTGAGGAACTGCTCTCCAATCCAGTGGGTGATCAAAAGATGAGCAGATTCTGGTAAGCTCACCAGAATCATCAAAATATAATGACTAGGGACTTCCCTCATGGTCCAGTGGTTAAGACTTTGCCTTCCAATGCAGGGGGGGCGGGTTTGGTCCCTGGTCGGGGAGCTAAGATCCCACATGCCTTGCAGACAAAAAACCCAAAAGCGTAAAACAGAAGCAATATTGTAACAAATTCAATAAAGACTTTAAAAATGGTTCACATAAAAAAAATACTGATTAAAATCAATTTCCTTGAAACTTCCAGTACCAGCTAAGCTTGAGAACATAATAACAACAACGTGGCTGTAGCATAGCAAAAAAGCAAAGGAAAATGTAAGGGGTAGAAAGCAGAAGATGAACTGCTTACTGTCCTTGGGACTTGAACAAGGACACAAGAGTAAAGTTCCCTCAGTTTTCTTATTTCCTCCAAAACGTCCCAGATAGGGCACTGCAGAAGCCTCCAACTCAGAACCACCAACAATGATACACACAAAGCTCTAAGAAAAGTCTATTCCTCTAGCCAAAGGATCATGAAAAGTGTGGTCTAAACACAGAAGACCTGTTTGGTAATAATGCACCTCCTCTCCAGACAAACACCAATGGAAAAACTTTACCCCAACCCCTGAGGTTTCAGAGGCTGGGGTGGGGGGCTAATCTGCTACCCTGCCTCTCTGAAGCAGGTGATGACCATTCAATTCACCCATCAGGGTAATATCAGAGGGGTCCATCAGCAACCTAAGGCTCCACCCCCATTCAACAACAATGACACTGAAGGAGGCAGTGCAGATTGGGACTAGTAAGCATTCCATTATCCCCATTTCTGGTGTCAGTGATGCCAGTGGTTAGCTGAACCTCCACGTCCACCCGGCATTAATGAGGTGGTATCAGGTGGGACTACTCAACACTCCACTTTCTCCCTCACCCGTCTTTGTGTGCTGGGCCCTTTTGAGAGCTGAGCCTCTCCTCCACTCATCATCAAGACAAAACCCGGTAGTGGGAGGCAGGGTTGCTTCGCACTCAGCTTTCCCTCTTTTTCCCTTGAAGTCTCAGAGACCAGTGGCAAGCTAGCCAAGCTTCTTCCCCCAGCCCTGCAGGCAGCCACAAATTATTCAGTCTGCCATTCCCATCCCCCTTCCATAGTGTCACCAATGCCCAGAGGGGAACTGAGCTTATACTCCCATTCTGAGGCAACAAAATGTTGTGAATTGGTGCCTCTCGTTCATTGGAAAGGTAGGCAGCGCTGGGGTGGGAGTTCAGCTACCACTGAGGCAGTGTGACAGAGTAATCCACTTTTGCTAGGGTGGAATCAGAACAGGAATCTGAACATATAACCCATACCACTCTGTGTTACACCGAAATATCACGCAAACAATAAAGATAAATAGGGTCCAGAGTCTGATAGTGTGGTATTCAAAATGCCCAGGATATGACAGAGATCAAAATACCAAGAATCAAGAAAATCACATCTTGAATAATAAAAGACAACGTACAGATGCCAACGCTGAAGTGAATAATGTTGGAATAATGACAAGAATTTTGAAGTGACCATCCTAAAGTAATTATGAAGCAGTTACAGATTCTCTTAAAACAAATGAAAATCTCAGCAAAGCAGTGGGATTTAAAAGAAAGAAACAAGTGGAAACTATAGATCTCAAAAATAGTGTATCTCTTATTGAAACTGCATGGATCCTGGGAGATAGTTCTGAGACCACAAAGTGGGCTTCTTCTACCTTGCTTTCTATCTTACTATCCACCAATTAATATTAGATTTGGAATTCAGAAGGAAGATACAATAGAGTGTCATTTACACATTTACTGAAATTGACAAATGAAGTCAGACTTTTACTTATAAATGGTAATTCTCTTCATATTTGAAATTTTTTTCAGTGAGAACTATATTTCCAATTGTTCAGTCATATGCTAAACATTTTCCATAAACTGAGTGAACTATACTTGTAGTGCCAAGATTTGGAAAAAGGATATCTAAAACATATTCATCAGGTATATCTACAATATACCAGAAATTACATCCTTTGCAAATTAAAAATATGAGAAGCCTGTTTTCAAGATTCTTGTAGGGGTATGAGAAGGAAAATATTACCTTAAAATTCTTCTTTTGAAAAGTTTCTGCTATTCTGGATCTTCACCCAGCAATGGTTGACCTAGAGGAAGATGTTAAGTGCATTATCATTGCACCCTGCCCAGTTGCTGTCTGTATAAGTGGCGCACCAATTCAACCTATCAGTTGTTTTCTCTTCAGGATGGTCTGGGCAGAACCTGACATTAGGCTGGGCTAATGTCTTGTCCTTTGATGGAGGGAGAACTGGCTTTTCATTATCCTTGCCTGGGGATCTTTAGAAATTTTTCTGGACACCCTAAGCACTTCAACTGGCGATTACCCATTAAAAAAGTGATACTGGGTTTGAGATTCATTAAATCATTACATTTTCCTTAAACCACTTACGGTAAATAGTATTGACAGGGGTTATTATTCCCTTGGACTGAAACACAATCGAAAGCACAGTGTGGTTTAAAGTGACTTCTTGGAAATTGCAAAATATATTTTTAAGCAATAGAGACTAGGAAGAACCGTAGATCCCTTGATGCTCAATCCTGATAACATAAGTCAATGATAATGATAATAATTATCCATTTACCATCACTGTCAAGTGTTCTGCTAAGCCCTATATATGCATTATCTGAACGGAACACAATCAACAGTCTTAAGAAGTCACATCAATTGCCACTCTTGGATAGCCTCATCCACCAGAGGGCAGACAGCAGAAGCAAGAACTACATTCCTGCAGGCTGTGGAAGAAAAACCACATTCACAGAAAGATAGACAAAATGAAAAGGCAGAGGACTTTGTACCAAATGAAGGAACAAGATAAAACCCCAGAAAAACAACTAAATGAAGTGGAGATAGGCAACCTTCCAGAAAAAGAATTCAGAATAATGATAGTGAAGATGATCCAGGACCTCAGAAAAAGAATGGAGGCAAAGATCGAGAAGATGCAAGACATCTTTAACAAAGACATAGATGAATCAAAGAACAAACAAACAGAGATGAACAATACAATAACTGAAATGAAAAATACACTAGAAGGAACCAACAGGAGAATAACTGAGGCAGAAGAACGGATAAGGGACCTGGAAGACAGAATGGTGGAATTCACTGTTGTGGAACAGAATAAAGAGAAAAGAATGAAAACAAATGAAGACAGCTTAAGAGACATCTGGGACAACAATAAAGGCACCAACATTTGCATTATAGGAGTCCCAGAAGGAGAAGAGAGAGAGAAAGGACCCAAGAAAATATATGAAGAGATTATAGTCGAAAAATTCCCTAACATGGGAAAGGAAATAGCCACCCAGTCCAGGAAGCACAGAGAGTACGAGGCAGGATAAACCCAAGGAGAAACACACAAAGGCACATAGTAATCAAACGGACAAAATTTAAAGGCAAAGAAAAATCATTAAAAGCAACAAAGGAAAAATGACAACATACAAGGGAACTTGCAGAGGTTAACATCTGATTTCTCAACAGAAATTCTACAAGCCAGAAGGGAGTGGCACGGTACATTTAAAGTGATGAAAGGGAAGAACCTTAAACCAAGATTACTCTACCCAGCAAGGATAGATTCGACAGAGAAATCAAAAGCTTTACAGGCAAGCAAAAGCTAACAGAATTCACCACCACCAAACCAGCTCTACAACAAATGCTAAAGGAACTTCTCTAAGTGGGAAACACAAGAGAAGAAAAGGACCAACAAAAACAAAGCCAAAACAATTAAGAAAATGGTAATAGGAACATACATATTGATAATTACCTTAAATGTGAATGCATAAATGCTCCAACCAAAAGACACGGACTTGCTGAATGGATACAAAAGCAAGACCCATATATATGCTGTCTACAAGAGACCCACTTCAGAACTAGGGACACATACAGAATGAAAGTGAGGGGACGGAAAAAAGATATTCCATGTAAATGGAAATCGAAAGAAAGCTGGAGTAGCAATACTCATACAAGACAAAATAGACTTTAAAATAAAGAATGTTACAACAGAAAAGGAAGGACACTACATAATGATCATGGGATCAATCCAAGAAAAAGATATAAAAATTATAAATATATATGCACCCAACATAGGAGCACCTCAATACATAAAGCAAATGATAACAGCTATAAACAGGGAAATTGACAGTAACACAATAATAGTGGGGGACTTTAACACCTCACTTAGAGCAATGGACAGATCATCCAGACAGAAAATTAACTAGGAAACACAAGCTTTAAATGACACAATAGACCGGATAGCTTTAATTGATATTTATAGGACATTCCATCCAAAAACAGCAGGTTACACTTTCTTCGCAAGTGCACACGGAACATTCTCCAGGATAGATCACACCTTGTGTCACAAGTCAAGCCTCAGTAAATTTAAGAAAATTGAAATCATATCAAGAAGGTTTTCGGACCCCAAAGCTATGAGACTAAAAATAAATTATAGGAAAAAAACGTAAAAAACACAAACTCCTGGAGGCTAAACAATATGTTACAAAATAACCAAGAGATCAAGAAGAAATCAAAGAGGAAATCGAAAAATACCTAGAGACAAATGACAATGAACACAAGAGGGAAGGAGGAGATATGGGGATATATGAATATGTATAGTTGAGTCACTTTGTTATAAAGCAGAAACTAACACACCACTGTAAAGAAATTATACTCCAATAAAGATGTTAAAAAAATGACAATGAAAGCATGACGACCCCAAACCTATGGGATGCAGCAAAAGCAATTCTAAGAATGAAGTTAATAGCAATACAATCCTACCTCAAGAAACAAGAAAAATCCCAAATAAGCAATCTAACCTTACACCTAAAGGAACTAGAGAAAGAAGAACAAACAAACCCCAAGTTAGTAGAAGGAAAGAATTCGTAAAGACCAGAGCACAAATAAATGAAAAAGAAACAAAGAAGAGAATAGCAAAGGTCAATGAAACTAAAAGCTGGTTCTTTCAGAAGATTATCAAAACTGATAAACCTTTAGCCAGACTCATCAAGAAAAAGAGGGAGAGGGCTCAAATCAATAAAATTAGAAATGAAAAAGGAGAAGGTACAACAGACACAGCAGAAATACAAAGGATCATAAGAGACTACTACAAGCAACTATATGCCAATAAAATGGACAACCTGGAAGAAATGGACAAATTCTTAGAAAGGTATAACCTTCCAAGACTGAACAGGAAGAAATAGAAAATATGAACAGACCAATCAGAAGTAATAAAGTTGAAACTGTGATTAAAAATCTTCCAACAAACAAAAGTCCAGGACCTGATGGTTTCAGAGGTGACTTCTATCAAACATTTAGAGAAGAGCTAACACCCATCCTTGTCAAACTCTTCCAAAAAATTGCAAAGGAAGGAACACTCCCAAAGTCATTTTACTAGGCCACCATCACCCTGATACCAGAACCAGAAAAAGACACTACGAAAAAAAGAAAATTACAGACCAATATCACTGATAAATATAGATGCAAAAATCCTCAACAAAATACTAGCAAACAGAATCCACCAACACATCAAAAGGATCATACACCAGGATCAAGTGGGATTTATACCAGGAATGCAAGGATTCTTCAATATATGTAAATCAATCATTGTGAAACACCATATTAACAAATTGAAGGATAAAAACTGTATGATAATCTCAACAGAGGCAGAAAGAGCTTTCAACCAAATTCAACACCCATTTATGATAAAAATTCTCCAGAAAGTGGGCATAGAGGGAAACTACCTCAACATAATAAAGACCATATACGACAAACCCACAGCAAACATCATTCTCAATGGTGAAAAACTGAAAGCATTTCCTCTAAGATCAGGAAGAAGACAAGGATGTCCACTCTCACCACTATTATTCAACATAGTTTTGGAAGTCCTAGCCACGGCAATCAGAGAAGGAAAAGAAATAAATGGAACCTAAATTGGAAAAGAAGAAGTAAAACTGTCACTGTCTGCAGATGACATGATACTATACATAGATAATCGTAAAGATGCCACCAGAAATCTACCAGAGCTAATCAATGAATTTGGTAAAATAGCAGGATACAGAATGAATGCACAGAAATCTCTTGCATTCCTATACACTAACAACAAAAGATTAGAAAGAGAAAGTAAGGAAACACTCCCATTTACCACTGCAACAAAAAGAATAAAATAACTAGGAATAACCTACCTAAGGAGGTAAAAAACCTGGGCTCAGAAAACTATAAGACACTGATGAAAGAAATCAAAGATGACAAAAACAGATGGAGAGATGTACCATGTTCTTGGACTGGAAGAATCAACATTGTGAAAATGACTATACAACCGTAAGCAATCTACAGATTCAATGCAATCCCTAACAAATTACTAAAGGCATTTTTTTACAGAACTAGAACAAAATGTCTTAAAAGTTATATGGAGACACAAAAGACCCTGAATAGCCAGTGCAATCCTGAGGGAGAAAAACAGAGTTGGAGGAATCAGACTCCCTGACTTCAGACTATGCTACAAATCTACAGTAGTCAAGACAATATGATATTGGCACAAAAACAGAAATACAGATCGATGGAACAGGGTAGAAAGCTCAGAGATAAACCCATGCACCTATGGTTGACTAATGTATGCCAAAGGAGGCAAGGATATACAATGGAGAAAAGACAGTCTCTTCAATAAGTGGTTCTGGGAAAACTGGACAGCTACAAGTAAAAGAATGAGATTAGAACACTCCCTAACACCATACACAAAAATAAACTCAAAATGGATTAGAGATCTAAATTTAAGACCGAACACTATAAAACTCTTAAAGGAAAACTTCGGAAGAACACTCTTTGACATAAATCACAGCAAGATCTTTTTTATCCACCTCCTAGAGTAATGGAAATAAAAACAAAAATAAACAAATGGGACCTAATGAAACTTAAAAGCTTTTGCACAGCAAAGGAAACTATAAAAAAGACAAAAAGACAACCCTCAGAATGGGAGAGAGTATTTGCAAGCGAATCAATGGACAAAGGAACTATCTCAAGTATATATAAACAGCACATGCAGCTCAATATTTAAAAAAAGGAAAACCCAATTAAAAACTGGGCAGAAGACCTAAATAGACATTTCTCCAAAGAAGATATACAGATGGCCAAGAGGCACATGAAAAGCTGCTGAACATCACTAATTATTAGAGAAATGCAAATCAAAACTACAATGAGGTATCACCTCACACCAATTAGAATGGGCATCATCAGAAAATCTACAAACAACAAATGCTGGAGACGGTGTGGAGAAAAGGGAAAACTCTTGCACTGTTGGTGGGAATGTAAATTAGTATAGCCAGTAGGGAGAGTAGTATGGAGGTTCCTTAAAAAACTAAAAATAGAATTACCGTATGACCCAGCAATCCCACTACTGGGCATATACCCAGAGAAAACCATAATTCAAAAAGACACAGGTACACCAATGCAGCACTATTTACAACAGCCAGGTCATGGAAGCAACGTAAATGCCCATCATCAGATGAATGGATAAAGAAGATGTGGTACATATATACAATGGAATATTACTCAGCCATAAAAAGAAAAAAAATTGGGTCATTTATAGAGATGTGTGTGGGCCTAGAGACTGTCATACAGACTGAATTAAGTCAGAAAAAGAAACACAAATATCGTAGAATAACACATATATGTGTAATCTAGAAAAATAGTGCAGATGCACCGGTTTGCAAAGCAGAAATGGAGACACAGATATAGAGAACAAATGTGTGGACACCAAGGGGAGAAAGTGCGGGCGGGTGGGTTGTGGGTGGTGCTGGGATGAATTGGGAGCTTGGGATTGACATGTATACACTAATATGTATAAAATAGATAAGTAATAAGATCCTGCTGAAAATCAATCAGTAAATAAATGAAATTCAAAAAAATTGCCATTCTCCTTTTGAATATGGATAATGAAATCTTGGAAGAGTTGATGTGCCTGGCCAAGGTCATGTAGCTGGTGGTACCACTAAGTGGTAAAGCCATAAAACCAGGGATCCAGTCTTAAGATATTTGATGCCATTACCCCATCTACTGACAGATGACGTTGTACTACAAAAATTAAAATGGCTGTGGCTGGTCTACTTCTTTATCTTCAATTAGAGTGTAAGAAAAAATGTTGGTCTTCCCTGGTGGCACAGGGGTTAAGAATCTGCCTGCCAATGCAGGGGACACAGGTTCGAGCCCTGGTCCGGGAATATCCCACAACCACGGAGCAACTAAACCCATGTGACACAACTACTGAGCCTGTGCTCTGGAGTGCGTGAGCCAAAATTACTGAGCCCGTGTGCCACAGCTAGTGAAGTCCGCGCACCTAGAGCCCGTGCTCCGCAACAAGAGAAGCCACTGCAATGAGAAACCTGTGCACCGCAACGAAGAGTAGTCCCCACTGGCTGCAACTTGAGAGAGCCCGCGCGCACCAACAAAGACCCAACGCAGCCAAAAATAAACTAAAATTAAAATTCAAAAAGGAAAAGAAAAAGTGTTGAAGAAAGAAAACAGAAAAAAACAAAAGTAAACTAAAGCAAAACAAAAACAAAAAAGAAAACAAACGAACAAACAAAGGAAACAACCCAGAAAAGCGATGATCAAATGCTAAGTGTCATGAAGAAAAGTAAGGCTTGTCTGATAAGTTGACAGAGATGTGAGTTTAGTAAGGAAGGTGGTTGTAGGGCTATCTGGGGCAGGCTGTTACAGGAAAACATATAATTGTAGGGGAACATGTTTGGTGAGTTAGGGTTAGAGGCACAGAAAAGAGGCTAGTGAGGCTGGAGAAAAATTCATTCAACAAATATTCAAGAATCCAGTGAACCAGGCATTACTATAGGCACTTAGCATATGTTAATGAACAAACCAACAAAGGTTCCTGCCCTCCTGGAATTTATATTTTTCCACGAAGGGAGATGGCCAATTTACAAAATTGCATATGAATAAAGTGTATTGTAGTCCAAAATGTGGTAAACAATTGGGACCAGAAAAGGAAGCAGACAGGGAAGAAGTGGAAGCAGGAGTCCAGGGAGAGGGTTGGAAACAAATACTATTAGCTATTCTTGCAATTGATAGTAGAGTTATTAGTGGGCGGCAGTTTTCTCCATTACGTTGCTTTTGTCAAATATCAGTGTAAATGCTATGCTGGCTTTACTGCACAGAGGCAAGAATACATTTTTCCTATGTTTTGGTGGGGACTCGACTGCTTGTTTAATATAGCGGAGCCCCAGGGAAACTAAAGTCTGATGGCTTTATGTCGTCATTGGCCACTCGTGTTTTTTCTTTTTCTTTTCTTTTCTTTTTTTTTTTTTTTTTTTGCGCTACACGGGCCTCTCACTGTCGTGACCTCTCCCGTTGCGGAGCACAGGCTCGGGATGCGCAGGCTCAGCAGCCATGGCTCACACGCCCAGCCGCTCCACGGCACGTGGGGTCTTCCCAGACCAGGGCACGAACCCGTGTCCCCTGCATCAGCAGGCGGACTCTCAACCACTGCGCCACCAGGGAAGCCCGCCACTCATTTTTAAGTTCACACCCTCTGTTGTGTAGACTATCAATTTGGACATCAATTCTCTAGGTTTGAGACCCGGCCTGGCAGAAACCCTGGCCAGGCAGTGCCCAGGCGACAAGGAGAGACACTGTGACAAGGAGATGTCAGAGGGTGGCGCTGGCGCCTGAGAAGAACCCTCTCACACATAAGGCTCTCTCCCCTCGGTCCCTCTGGGTGGGGTCGGGAATCCGGCCCTCCTCCCAGTACAGAGTAGATTGAGTGATAGAGGGTCACGTGACCTGAGCTGCACCAATCCAAGTCCTTTTCCGGCGAGCTTAACTTTGAGAGGGAACCGTTAAGACGCCCAGTTCCGGAAACACTGAGGCTTTTCCGCTGCGAGCTCTGGAGAGGGAGGAACCTGCTCCTACTGCTGGGGTCTTGGACAGCTCAAGTTTTTTCCAACTCTTGTTCCAATCAGGTAAATTACAACAGCATTCTTTCTGTAAATTACGCCTCTATTGACCTAAATTAATTACCCAGGATCAAGGTTTGGGGGTTAATAAGAAAGGCAATGGAACGGATTGCTGGGTCCACTGTCCTGTCCACGCTCCGTGGGTTCCTCTTTCCTCAGCTGAGATTCGCTTCAGTTGTGTGGCTAATCATTTCCTGCTGTCTCTTTAAAATCCCTCAATCAGCCTTCCGCTTCTTAAAAAAAAAAATTGTATTTCACCTTTGCACCTCAGTTTTGTTTGTGGTTTGTTTTGATATCTCAGACTTTAAATTGTAAGTATTGAAATGTATGTCTCTCTCTCCCCCCTCCCCCACCTCTCCCTGTCTCTCTCTCTGGTCTCTCTCTCTCTCTCTCTCTCTCTATATATATATATATATGGTATTTCATTGCTTTCATACTTAAAATGGTTATCTTCTGAAAAGCAGATAAATACTCATCTACATCTTGGAGATAACTGCACTTTCATTTATTTTAATGGGCTCTCTAAAGCAGTTTGAAATAGCTTTTTAATGTATGATGCGGCACGAGCATATATCCATCCTCCTAACCATATTTCAATTAAACTATTATTAAACAGTGTCGTTTATACAATAACCATTCCTTTAACCACTGAATTCTTTTTCTTTTTTTTTTTTTTGCGGTACGCGGGCCTCTCACTGTTGTGGCCTCTCCCGTTGTGGAGCACAGGCTCTGGACGCGCAGGCTCAGTGGCCATGACTCACTGGCCTAGCTGCTCCATGGCATGTGGGATCTTCCCAGACCGGGGCATGAACCCGTGTCCCCTGCATCAGCAGGCGGACTCTAAGCCACTGTGCCACCAGGAAAGCCCTGAATTTTTTTTTAATTCTTTATTTTGAAATAATTTTAGGTTCACAGAAACTTTGCAAATAGTATAGAAAGCCTTCACCCAGATTTCCCTAATGTTAACATCTTATATAGCCATAGAAAAACGTATCAAAATTAAGAAATTAACATTGATGCAGTACTATTAACTAATCTACATACTTTATTTGAATTTCACCATTTGTCCCAGTAATCTCATTTTTCTATTCCAGCATCCCATTCTGGATACCACATTGCATTTGGCCATCATTTCTCCTTAGTCTCCTCCAGGCTGACAGTTCCTTAAGCTTTCTGGGTGTTTCCCAATCTTGACGCTTTTGAAGATACTGGTCAGGTATTTTATAGAATGTGTGTCAACTTGGGTTTGTCTGATGTGTTCTTGTGATTTGATTGAACTTATACATTTTTGGCAACAATACCTGTTTTATTCTCCTCCCCTTCACCCCATTGGTGATGGAGGAATTTCCACCCTAGTGTTATGGGGGTGGCTGAACACACGACACCTGACACTGGACAGATACTACCCAGAGCAGCTTATTAGTAACATTTACTCACAGCCTGGGGAGGAGGACACCACTGGCCAGGTAGAGCCCCACAGGAGTCATTCTCTGGAAGAGAGTGAACAAGCAGGGGCTGTGGGGGGCAATCTGTAGTAGCAAGAGGACGAGGTGACCCTTGGTTCACATGGGAGGATGTGATTGGCTTGTTTGAATGCTTCTGTGAGCTGGTAGGGAACTGAAACCTGATAGTCAGGGGCGAGCAGGCACTGTGGCTATTTCCCATGATAAGGCTGGTTCTTTGGCTAGGGGACCTTCCTCCCGGGAGGACAAAAGGGGAATGGGTACTTGTGGTTCGTCCATTTGAGACCCTCTGGGTTTTCCCCCAAATGTCAAGGCATACATGTCACTGTGCCTTAACTTTAGGTCTTATACCGCGGCGCTGCAAAAGCAATTCTGTTCCTTGCTCCAAGCATCATGTGGGGGGGTACATGATGTCCATATGTTGTATTAATGATGATATTCAATTGCAACACTTGATTAAGGTAGGGACAACTGTGTTGCTCCATTGTAATAGTACTGTTTTCCTATTTGTAAGTAATAAATATCGTGTAGGAAATACTTTCAGACTATGAAAATATCCTATTTCTTCTCAGACTGTTATTCACGACTTTTAAAATCCATCTGTTGATCTTGCCTACAACAATTATGACTTAATGGTGACTTTCTATTTCCTTTTTCCTACTACATTGGTTCATTGGAATTCTGAAGAACTGTCTTTTCTCCCCCATTTATTTATTTATAAATTTTCAAGTTGTTTATAAAACTTGTTTTATTTCAAATTAATGAATCAAATAGCTAATCAAATTATTTGTCAGTATTGAATCATGAATAACTATGTTATATTGTGACTTATAATCAAATTAAATCATTATTTAGTTTCTTGAATTGTTCCAGCTTTGGTGACTGCAAGCTCCTTTTGGTGGGGTCTGTGTTCTTTCAGCATGACCTGATCCTTTTTTGTGTACTTCCTTGCTGGCATTGTAAGGTATTCCTGTTCATCTTGTGTTTTTGTCCCCACCACGGCCCTGAAATCAAAACACTTCTGCAAAGAGCCATGTTTCCTTTTCTTGGAAAATGACATTTGGAAACCAATATCTCAGTGTGTGTTCATTGCTATTGCGGTTTCATTGCTGCTAAGTCCTCCCTCTCCGTCCACAAATGAAGGAAATATATTGTATGTATATACTCATGCTTACAGATACTTCTCAATTTTTCTAGCTATATGTATAGATATTGAAAGCCAGGAGCTCATACTGATACTTCTTATTTTAATCCATTGTAGCCTTGTTTGTAACTTCTTTGTCTCACCTGGCTCTCCTTATCTTCAATATTTACTTACTTGTTCATTCCTGATATATACATGAAGTACTTGCAGAAAGGCTACCCAATACACCTGTTAGAAACAGATTTGATAACTTGTGTTTGTGTATAGTTCTTTATGTCTTAGGCCTCAGAGGATGCAGTCAAAGAACTACTATTTCCCTAAGTTGCTTAGCTTAGCTATTTTCTTTCTCCCCTCTTCAGCTGTGGTTAAGACATTCATTTGTAATATAGTTAGGTTAATTTGTTGGTGTTTGTATTTGACTTTGCCTCCTCCCCACATCTTAGTTGATTTTAATTTTTTATTTAATTCTGGGGTATGTGAAATATTACTGTGATTCAAAGAGTCAGGGCTGCACAGAAACATCTATTAGACAAGTGTCACTCTTTCCTCATGCCTTCTAAGCCCCTCCCATTCGCCACTTATTTCCCACACTCCCCCTGTAGATAACCTATCTCGTTAGTTTCTGGTTTAATCTTTCCTGTATTTACTCTGCACAAATGAACTGATACATATATGTGTTCTTATATTCCCTTGTTTATTAAATGAAGGACGGCATTTTATAATGCTCCTTTGCACTTTTCCTTTTTCAGTTAACAGCATCCCATAAAAAACTCTTTATGCCATAGAGGGCTTCATTGTTTTTTTGTTTTCGTTTTTGTTTCTCTTTTTATACAGCTGCATTGGACTCGGCTGACATATGTAGGGGCATTTAACTGGTTTTCAACATTCTGCAACTACAAACAATGCTGCAGTGAATAACCTTAGGCATAAGTATTTTTGTGTTGGTGGAAATGGATCTTCAAGCTCTATTCCCAGCAGTAGTACTGTTGGGCCAAAAGTTGAGTGCATGTGTATTTCTGTTAGGTATTTCCAAATTTCTCTCCAGAAGGGTTGTACTGGTTTTCACTCCCACTAGCTACTGTGACTGTTTCCCCACAGACTCACTAACAGAACATGTTGCCCTACTTTTGTGACCTTTGTTGATGTGGTAGGTGAGAAATGATATCTCGGCATTGTCTTAGTATGCACTTGTCTAATTATGAGAAAGTGTGACTCTATATTTTGAGGACTGTTTTATATATTTTTGTGTATTATCTGTTCATATCTTTTCCCATTTTTCTGTAGAAATATTAGCCTTTTGTCCTTCAATACTTGAGAGTTCTGTATATACTTGGACTATTATTCATTTGTCCGTGAGGCATGTGCAAATACTTTATGTCAGTTTGTCAATTACCTTTTGACTTAGTTATGATGTGTTTGCCATACATTAAAAAAATCCTTCGTAGTCACATAGATCATTGTTTTCTTTCATTGCCTCTGGAAATTTGAGTCACAGTTAGAAAGCCTTTCCCTATGCTGAGGTTAAAGCAGAGTCCTGCCATATTTTCTCAAAGATTTTGTTATGGTTTCATTTGTTTAGATTCCTAACCCGTTTACAGTTTATTTCTGTGTATGGTGTGTGGTATGGATCTACATTGATTCTTTTCCCAGATGTCTCATTTGTTCCAGCATCATTTATTGAACGTCCATCTTTGCCTCAGTGCTTTTAAATGCCCTTTCATCATATACTGAAATTTCCATATATTATTCTTGTTTTTCTGGGTTTTCTATTCTTTTTCACTGGACTATTTGTCTACTCATGTACCAGTACCACAGTGTTATAATTACCGAGGCTTTACAGCATGCTTTAATGTCTGGTATCGTTACTCCCCACTTACAGGTTTTCTTTTTCACTTATATCCTGGCTATTCTTGCATGATTTTTTAAAAAAATATTAATTTTATTATCCATTGGTCTAACTCCATAGAAACATTTGCTGATATTTTTGAGATTATATTAAATTTATACATTAGTTTAGGGAGAACTGACATCTTCTTAATGTTGTGTTATTCTATCCAAGAACATTGACCAATGTCCTTGTGCTTATTCAAGTTTCCTTCTATGTCGTTCAGGAGTGTCTAAAAATTGTCCTTGCATAGCTGCTCTCATTAAGTTTATTCCTATGCATTTAAGCTTTGTTTTTGCTATTGTGTATGGAATTTTCTCTACTAAAGTGTCCTCCAGCTGTGTGTGTGTGTGTACACAAAGACCATTGACTTTTGTATGTCGCTCTATATCCTACTACCTTGATGATTTCTCTTATTGTTTTACTCAATCTGTCATTGTTTCTATAGGGCTTTTCAAGTGTACGGTAATATCATCTGCACACAGAGGTGGCTTTACTTCTTGTTATTCATTCTCAGAAATCTAATTGATTTCTCTAGTCAACTGACTAATGCTTGTAGTTGAAGACTGAACAGGAATGATATAATGGGCATACTTTTCTTGTTCCTGAGCTTATTGGAAAACCTCTGGTAGTCCCCCACTAAATAAAATACTTGCATGAGGAATTAATTATATATCTTTTATCATCTTAAGAATGCATCCCTCTTTCCCACTTCTTGAGGTTTTTCTTTTCTTAACATGAATGGGTGTTGAAGTTTCCCAAAGATTTGTTTGGCATCTGTGGTTTTAATCATATGATATTTGTCCTTAATTATATGACGATGGTGAATGATATCAATGGAGTTCCTAATATAGAGCCAGCCTTGTA